>NC_056732.1:866007616-866065116 GCF_019279795.1 Protopterus annectens | reverse complement strand
TCAATCACAACACATACACACACAACACAGCTACAGTCAACCTGCTACAGACAAGTTTAGGGCAAACATCACCACCCTGGATCACCACCTGTATAGGTGGATATGCACAGCACATGCACCCCTCCCCTCATCATCATGGATCAGGTGCAAATTGCCTAATCAAAGTTAACAAAAGCAAGTCCCCTTGGGGCCTGATAACATTCCTGTCTGTATCCTACATGAACTCAGGCATATGCTTCCAGCTACATTACACACTGTATGCAAGCAAAGCCTGAGCACCACTGACAACCATCTGCAAGGAACATGGCCACTGTAATCCCTCTGCATAAATGTGAATGACGAATGGTGGTTTATGCAATGCACTGCCCATCATTGGGGGGAACATGACACATCATGACTAGTAGTACAATGCATGCTCATACAGTGCTGCCAGGCTTAGGGGTATGATGTGTTTGTAAGTGGTGACTAATGATAGTCCATATCCTTATGCTGGTTCTGTAAAGAACTCTGGGCAATGTCTGAAGTCCTGTGATGTGTTTCCCTGTGTATGTCTTCCAGGTGTCATGCAGCGGCAACTGCCTTACACAGATGCGGAGACAGCAGCCAACACAGAAGCTGAATCTTAAACTATACCATCCTTTCTGGCCATAGCCGGCAAAATCTGCAGTAGCAGACTGCCCTGTTGGATGAGATTATCCATAGAGCGAACATGTTGGGCCCCATGGATGCAAATACGATTAGGTCAGGCATAGAGCAACTGACCTAATACATCGTGCCCGGCAAAGGGCTGTTGCTGTAGCAAGGGACTGTACTGCTACCAGTGGGGGGGAGCCAGTCACACAGGCCCCACTTATGTCGACAGAGGAGCTCCATGCCAACCTTGGGGTAGCCCCCACACAAACTCATACATGGGAAACAGCAGTTGTTTAGGTGAGTGGCACCCAGGCAACAAGTGAGGAGCATCCAGGTAAGGCCAAAGTGCACATTAATGTAATGAGGTACCATTTAAACTGTCTTCTACAGAGTCTGTAGATGCATATGTCAGTGCAAAATGGATTAGTGGATGGAGTGTAGTAATGCACACAAGTGCACATCTATGGTGAAGGACAGCAAATTGTGTAATATCATAGTGTGTACTTTACCTGTGCAGAAATGTAATGCTCATCTTGTACCAATGCCTAATGTGAATCTGCTGACAATACCTCTCCCTCACAACTACATAGGTCCCTCTGGTCTAAACATGGGACAACAGCCTGAACCCAGTAAGTATGGAGATTCCCTGTTTGGCTCACCAGTACCTCAGACATACTAAAGTTAATGCATGTGACCATGCACACAACTGTTACACTCAGCCATTTGGCAATATCTGCATGTTCACCTGTGGTGGTGTTTACTGCATTGAATCAGGGTGGTCATGACAGGGGCCTATTTGCAGGAGATGTCACCTATCGGTAGCATACCTCACAATCTGTCATTGCAGGACACCTGGACAAAGACCAACAAAATGGGGGGATAAATGCCCAAAACTAGGGTCACATTGTAGAAATTAGTGGTATACAGTGAATATAAATGGTGTAGACACCTCTTAGAATGCCAGGTATGTATGGTATACAAAAGTGACAACACAATAAACAAGTTCAAAATACTGCCATCCTTTCATGTGACCTATAACCTGTACAATTCAATTGTAAAGCAAACAATTCTATTAGGGTAACAATAATGATGCATAACAATAGTACAACAACCTAGATGCATATGTGTGCACAGGCTGAAGCTAGTACTGTGCTGAGGCAGCTTTCGAAATAACTACAGCAGTACATCTTATTGGGTACACAACAGCTATCAATTACAGAGACTCTTTGATTAACAGCAACTAACGGTCAGCTGTCCTACCAGGAGTATCCTAATATATAGCCGGTTGCCTGCTACAGCAACAGCCATGGTTCACATAGAGCTGACAAAGCTGCTAAGGGACCACTTGTTTGAGATGTATCGGCCTTCAGAAGGGTTCCAAAATATTTCCGCAACATTGCACATACCATGGAAAACACTGCAGACAGTCATAAAAGGTGGTGAAAACATGGAGCTACTGTAACATTGCAAAGGAGTGGACATCCCACCAAAGTCTATGGGAGTACATGACCAAAACTGACCATGGAGGCTGCCAGGAGCCCTACAGCAACAGTGAAGGAGGAGCAGGAACTGCAGCAAGTACTGGGTGTGTATTACATGTCACAACAACCTTCCATGGTCTCTCTATGCCTATAGGGTAGGGTTTTAAGATGGCAGATGCTACTCACACCAAACAATATCCGGGCCTGGAGAAAATCTGAAAACAATACATCAGGTCTCCAAAAAGCAAGTGGGAAAATGTGTTATGGTAATATGGGACCATGATTGTGCTCTTTGGCTACAATTCTGACAGGTGTGTTTGGCGCAATATCACCACTGCACATCACCACAACACCACCCTACAGTGAAGCATGGTGATGGCAGTGTCATCCTTTGGGGTTGCTGTTTACAAGCTAGAACTGGGGCTGTAGCCAAGATAGAGGGGATTATGAACAGTTCCAAACATTGGCCCCTTGTGGCTCCAAAAAGTTCTGGTGTCTGCCACATAGCTGTGGATGGTAAGGAATTCCACCTTTCCACACAATAATGACTCAAACCATACATCCATATCAACAAAAGGATTGCTTCAACAGAACACATGCAACTTTCTGCACTGGCTGAATCAGAGCCCACACCTACGTCCAGTAGGATATATCCAGGGTGACCTGAAGAGGGCTGTGCACAGGGCATGCCCTTTCAATTTGACATCATTGGAGGTGTTTTGCAAGGGGAAAGTGTGCAAACATTGGCAATTCAAGATGTGCCATGCTGATAGACAGCTTTCCAACAGGACTACATGCTATGATTAAATCAAAAGTTGCTTTAACAGAGTACTACTTTAAGGGTGTGCACACAAATGCAACCAGCCTATTGTACCTATTTCAGTTACCAGATGTTACTTGTAACTGATGTGTATGTTCTTCAGTTGGATTGCACAGGTTATATGTCATATGAACTGATGGCAATGTTTTTCTCTCTATTTCCTACTATACTTCTCTTCTCTCTTCAGACTCTCTGTCACCTCTCCTTATATTATCTTTCATAACCTACAAATACCTAGTCACTCTATATTTCTCTCTGTATTTAACTTGTCCTTCTTTATAACATGTCTTCAAACTGCTAATGCTATACCTTTACTCAAAATGGTTACACCCATAAGACTCTATGACTGCAAATATTATGCATCTAATCTAAATTTTACTTTTCTGTATTAAACTTTATCTTTGTTAACTTTTTAATTCTCTGCATTGATTTATATCATTGTAAACATTCAGAATGTAACATACATTGTTTAGCTGAATCTTAGTATGTATAGAAGTATATCTTTGTAAACACTTGATATGTAACTTCATTACTGTGGAGCTTTTCTCTCTGGGCCTCCACTGAAAAGGGGCACTTTATGGCCGAGTGGACTTCCCCAGTCATCAAACTTAAATTAATAAATAATAAAATAAATGTTATGACCTGATTTCTGAGGTCTCATGTGATATATCATGAAAACCTGGCATGTTAACATGTGTGAGTAACCGGCTTTGTTTTAAAATACATGTAGTGCAGATTATGCAGTCTGCACCTCCAGTTAGTACATTGCTTAGTAGCACCAATCCACACACCAGCCCAGTAATGTATCAGACAAACAGAGGAGTTATGAGGAACAGACCAAACATATGAGCCATACATGTAGACATTCAGCAAAACCCTGTACAGTTGGGGGGTTTGCAGGAGTTGCCACAGTGCTATACAGGTGAACAGCAATAATTTACATGGGCACAGTG
The DNA here is from genome assembly GCF_019279795.1 of Protopterus annectens. Lineage (NCBI taxonomy): Eukaryota > Metazoa > Chordata > Ceratodontiformes > Protopteridae > Protopterus > Protopterus annectens. Next base: position 866,061,229 of record NC_056732.1, on the reverse strand, counting down.
TGTGTTAAGTGAAGGGCCATCACCTACTAACACCACTCACATATCCCATAGGTGTATATTAGTAGTAACAGTAATTGGAAAGGGCTGCACTGCATGATGCTGATGGCCCATCCAGAGTGTGTATGTTATTGTTTGACTGTGTGTTGTGAATGCCCCCAATCGGCTAATGTGAGGTCTGTGTAATGCCTTTCAGGCACCTCACCTGTGTGTGTGTGTGTGTGTGTGTGTGTGTGTGTGTGTGTGTGTGTGTGTGTGTGTGTGTGTGTGTGTGTGTGTGTGTGTGTGTGTATACCAGCAAACCTTATAGTGCCAGTAGTAATTTACATATGTTGTTTTTCCTTCACAGGTGGACATACATGCTGGCTGCAGTCCCTCCCACTCTGATACTGATGTCAGTGTCTGTACAGAATTAGACCATGATGATACTTATATTGAGGCACAGGTGAGGTTGTCAGGGGCTGATACTGTGCCATGGGTTGACATCCCACAATTGTCAAACACATCCCCACACACAGTTACATTGCCCACACATACTCTGTCACCAGTGGCCACAGATAATGGACAGTTGGTGGGTGGTGGCATGGAACAGGCTACTGTGGTGACTATGGCAACTGAGGGTGCAGGCACTAGCCATATCCAGAGTACTGGTGAGGTCCCACACAGGCAGATGGGCAGGGCTGCTCGGAGGAGGATCGCAGCCCATCATACCCCTGTTTCAAGTGCCATGGTAGCAGTCAACAGATGCATGTTTCAGGCTGTCATGGGGGCACAGGCACATAATGAACATAATACCAGACATATACGCAAGGTCATGGATGAGCACATCCCTGGTGTCCATGACAACATGAACTCACTGCAGCCATCTGTGAGCATACTGGGGTCATAGATAGATGTTGGGGAGAGACCTTGGCACTCCCCAACCATGGAATATCTGTACTTGAGCATTTGGTGGATGCTGTCCAGCAGCCATGTGGCTGTAGACAGCACCATGATCAGCTGAGGGTCTACATGGCCATGCACCATCACATTCCCATGCTGGCAGTACCACCAGCACTACTGAAGGGGGTGTGCTGTCCATGCCATGATGCAGCAGGCTATGGGCACGTGATCCTGGCTGGCCCCAACAGGGATGTGGATCCAGCAGGCAGCAGTCAGCAGTGGGGAGTAGTACTGCATCTGGACTCGGCCCTGGTGGTGTGGTGATACCCTCAGCAGGTCCAGTTCCTGTGTCTGTGGTCAGAGATGGTGAACTGTACACCCTGCCATGTACTGCCCACAGCTATCTAAAAATATCCCTGTGTAGGGTGCCCACATGGCGTGGCTGTGTGCATACAAACATGCACACTTCACCATTAGAAAAGTCACCTCCACACACACACACACACACACACACACACACACACACACACACACACACACACACACACACACTTACACACACACAATACCTCTGCACTGCCCATTTCCTGAACATCCCCCAAACTCACACACATGATGTCACTTGTCAACTGTGTGGCCCAACCTAAGCTTCTGGCAAACCCACACAACATCCTGTGCATATGATGATACCTGTGCCACATCCATGCCATCCATACCATCGATGCAGGGACATGCTTTTATGGGTCTGATGCACAGGGAGACTTTAGTAGAGTGTAGCTATTTAATGCTGTGTAAAGTGCTGTCATCTAGCATTTGTAATGGGTACACATCAGAGTGTGTGTGCACCTTTTCAGCCATAATGCATTATTGGTGTTAGTAACACTAAGCAAATGTGTTCTCACATGCTGTATTCTGTTTGTGTTCTAGGTGTCTGTGTGTCAGCAGGATGTGGCCCTGCAGACATCAACAACAAGGGGTATGGCATTGTAGTAACACATCAACTATGTCATTGTTGGGGTACAGCTGTATCTGCACACATTTCCCAGGTCTGTGTAACAGTTCTTGCATGTGCCTCACAGCTTATAGGGCTGAGGGGTTGTGTCAGTCTATGGTAGTTGACATCAGCTCTAGTATAGTGGACAATGGTAAGTGTGGTGGGTGAAATACACCTCAGATTGCTAATGCCCTCAACTCCAGAGGATATTGTGTCAACCAAACACACAGAGAATACTGCTGCACACACACACACATACACACACACACACACACACACACACACACACACACACACACACACACACACACACACACACACACACACACACACACACACACACACACTCACACACTTGCCAGTACTGACATTAGCAGACCAATCTATCTTGTTATTCATGCAATACTATTCCATACTGTTGCACATGGCTTATAGGGCTGAAGAGTGTCTACAGATACCACTACAGTTGATGTGAACAGTGGACTTCATACAGTAGACTTGGGAATGTGTACTGTGTGTAGCATGGCATAAAATACAAATCCATGCCCATCCAATGGATATAATTTGCACAGAAACACGCACACACACAAGATACTCTTTGCTTACACACATTTGCCAGGACTGAGATTAGCACCTCTACCTATCTATTTATTGTTACTACATTTATCTCATGTGCCGTAGAGGTTATGGGGTGACACTTGTCCACAGGTACTTCTAAGGTGATGGACATCATCAGGTCTTGCAAATTATGACAATGGGTGATGCATTGGGCAAGAGAGACCACAAAATACAGTAACTTACACATACACACACACACACACACACACACACACACACACACACACACTTGCTAGGACTCATATTAGAATACCTAGGTATTGCAATGGTAGTTGTTCTGGGTGAGACAGGCCACTAACTACTTTCACTCACATGTTTGCACACTCACAAACACTTTCAGACACACTAATGCACAACCACACACATTTTACAGTACTGAGATCCACAGGTTCAAACAGTCATAGGTGTGTATGTAGCAAATGGATATAGAAGCTTTACAAGGCTAGCCCATGAGAATACACTGGCATCATGCCACCTGGCGATACTCCCCATTGTGTCTACTGAGTGTAGTCACTGGAGTGATTTCCAGGGTGGGTATTCTATTCCCCATCCACTCCTGATTTCTGTTTAAGAGGGCCGGTGATGTGCTCAGCTTGACATGTATGTGGTGTCTATTCCATAGCTTGGCCAGTCTCTAGGTTGTGAACCTGTCCCTCCAGCATGTCCTGTTGATTGTGAGGATGAGGTTGAGGTATCTGGGGCATGTTGTGTGGACAGACTGGTTTCCTCGGATATAGAATTCCTGACAGGGTTGGATCCGACATGGCTGTGCATGTCAGGTAGAGGTCACACCTAAGTAGTCAATATGAGACAGAGATTCATTGCAGTTGTTGAAGTCTGTCCATATGGGCAAGTGTGTAGTACCTAAGATCCTCTTTGTGAGGTACATTTTCAGCCTCTCCTGTTGCTGCTGATGTCCAGTGGGGTACATGGCAAATGGGTCACAGTACACATTGATTGGCCTACTGAGGGGAACTGTACCGGGAAACACTGTCCTTTTACTTGCTGGATTAAACACGCTGAGTTAGGAGAAGTGACACATGGAAGGACTTTTGGAAGACAGTGGCACTGTGGTCACCATAGAGCTCACTGTCAACCTATGTTCCCAGTTCCGTTATACCGCCATCAGTGTTCATTGGACTAACATCAATGTATTTATTTATGGGAACCATGTCGTACCCAAAGGGGATTGCAGCACAACATCTGGCATTGAGGTTCTGTCCAGGATTCTTACAACAGTCATAGGTCTCATAGAGGCCTTTGTGAAGGATGCCAAACTCATATGGGGAGGTAATAATAGCGCCCACCTTGTAGTCATCTGCAAACATTGTCAGCCAGGATGCCTTTGTATTGAGCTGGTCCTCAGAGGTGTGGATCCCAAACATGAGGGAACTCAGGTCCACAACCTGTGGGACTCCACTCATTACTCTTCAGCAGTCTGACATGGAGTCCACTGCTTTCACACTATGGGCTCTATCTGTGAGCTGGTTTGCAGGCCACCTACTGATGTAGGGGTGGCTGCCTACCTGAATGTGTTTGTGTATGATTCCTGAATGGGGAGTGATATCCAAGGATTAGATAGGCAGCCTATTTTGTTAACTATTCCATAATGTCACATATTTATTGCACATGACACAATGCTTGTAGGGCTGAAGAGTGTCTACAGGTCCCTCTGCAGTGGATGACAACTGTGGGCCTTGAAATGTGGACACTGGAACATGTACTGGGTGGGCAACAGCAAAAGGTAGCAAAAGCCACCTGCCAACAGATATGGATCTCACACAAATACAACAACCCCCCCCCCACAGACAGGGCACAGTTCACACAAGCACACTAGCCCAGACTGAGATTAGAACCCTATCTATTTATTGCTACTACAGTGTTATACATTTATCACATGTGCCACAGAGCTTATAGGATGAAGGTTGTCCAGAGGTACTTCTAAGGTGAGGAACATCACACAGCTCTTGTAAAGTATGGCAATGGGTGATGTACTGGGTGAGAGAGGTCACATAATACTTTAAACTACAGATATGCGCACTTACACATACATATTTGCCAGAACTGGTATTAGAACTCCTACCTAATTAGTTATTTGTACTATAGTGTTACGCAGTTATCGCACATGCCACAGAACTTATAGTGCTGAGGTCTAATGAAAGGGACTTCTAAGGTGACTGATATCTGCAGGACTCCTAAAGTGGGAATAGGGGAAGTGTACTGGGTTTGAATGGACCCAAAAGCTTTAACTTCTTTAACAAACACACACACACACACACACACACACACACACACACACACACACACACACACACACACACACACACTTTACATTTGCTAAGACTGAGATTAGAACCCTTACCTGTCTAGTTATTTGTACTATAGTGTTATGCAGTTATTACACACACACACACACACACACACACACACACACACACACACACACACACACACACACACACACTTACACTTACATTTGCCAGGCATGAGATTAGAACTCCTACCTAACAAGTTATTTGTACTACAGTGTTACACAGTTATTGCAGGTGGTAAAGAGATTATGGGGCTGAGGCCTGACAAAAGGGATGTCTAAGGTGACTGATATCTGCAGGACTGCTAAAGTAGGGAAACGGGAAGTGTACTGGGTTTGAATGGACCCAAAAGCTTTAACTTCTAAACACACACACTTTTACATTTGCCAGGACTGAAATTAGAACTCCTACCTAACTAGTTATTTGTACTACAATATTATGCAGTTATTGCACATGCCACAGAGCTTATTGGGCTGAGGTCAAACAAAAGGGATGTCTAGGGTTACTGATTTCTGCAGGATTGCTAAAGTAGGGAAAGGGGAAGTGTACAGGGTTTGGATGGACCCAAAAGCTTTAACTTCTAAACACACACTTTTACATTTGCCAAGACTGAGATTAGAACTCCTACCTAACTGTGATGACTGTGCCCTGGCCCAGCAATCAAGGAGCCTCAATCCTCACCACTAACACCAGGGAGGTCGTCACCTAGAAGAGGAAAGGATAACTAATGCACACAGTAAAGTACAATTTCCCTTAAGTGCACACAGAGCTCACAGTCAGCCTGGGGCTGGTTGCTCCCTTGCTCTCCAGGTCCCCAATTAGACTCCCCACTGGCACAGCTATAGGGTCCAGATCTCAGCCTAGCTGGCACGCTAACCTCCAGTACCCTCTCTGTCCAACCAGTGCTTCATGTCCCTGCCCAGGTAGCTGAAACCCCATACGCATACTTTGAGAAGAGGTTATACAACCACACAGACCCTCCTGGGAAAAGGCTGGCACAGGTTCTTCAGATGTGCCCCTTTACCCAGGCTACACAGTAGTAATTACTGCCACCACCAGCTAATAAATATCAGCTACTCAAAGGCCCTTAAAAGGGTGTCCAATTATTACTGTGCAATATTATTATCCAATGGTAGTATGACTAACAGTCAAGGCTTACTTTAGAGTGACCTGTTACAATAACCTCTATAAATATGCAATATTCTCTAGAGCTTATTTCTACACAAATCAGCCACGGGTAGAAGGTTTTACAAATATTTAATAATAAATAATTAAAACACAAGACAAAACTACTACACCACAGAGATATCTAAGAGTTCGGAAATCACACAGAAACTTAAAATAATACACTAGGACAGGTCTGATTTCAAAGAAAAGTACCTAATTAATCTTTACTAGCTTTAACTATTCCTACAAGAAATCACAGTGCTAAAACTTACATGTAAGCATAAGGCAGAGTGCTGATAGTTGGATATCCAAGATCAAAATGCTCTTAGTCTCTTGTGAGAAATAATATTTAAACATTATATCAAACATGTTTGCTTGGTCCCTCCCCAAATTACATCATTTTTGACATTTAGGTTTTCCCAGGCAAACAAACTGCATTATTTAGCAATCTAACACCTGCACAGAAACTTGCAACAATAGAAGACATTTCACATGTATAATCTAACAGAAACTAGAGCAATAAAGCACCTTCCACATCTAAATTATGGTCATAAACTTTAGCTTAAAACAATGGGCATGAAACCTTCATCCAGCCACACTGGAGCCAAATTGTAAAACATTAAAGAGATTCATAAGATCTTTCCAATTTAAAAAGACACATTTGAAATACTTGGCTTGGTTTTCCTTACAGCAGATGGCAATGTTGCAACAATCTTGAAGTTCACATTTTACAGTGTTTTCTTACATTTAAAAACACAAGCCTGTATTTTACATTTATTTATACAGTCGATAGAATTATGCATCAAATTCTATTTGATTAGGCTGGCAGCCTTCGCCCATCTCTCCCTAATCTTCACATTAACTAGTTATTTGTACTGTGATGTTACACAGTTATCACACATGCCACAGTGCTTATAAGGCTAAGGTTTGACAAAAAAAGACTTATACGGTGACAGACATCTTCAGGACTGCTAAAGTAGGGCAATGGGAAGTGCACTGGGTGGGGAAGTCCTGTTCATTCCTAGATCATACTGACATTTCTCTAAGTGCATGAGCCTGCCCAGTGTGACCTTCTATAGTACATGTGGGACTCCATTCCAGGGATTGTTGTACTTCAGTCCAGTTTGCTTTGTGGTACAGCCATACCTCTCAACTTGTTGGTGCAGGATATCTGGAGATAGTCTGTCAAAATGGGAAGACAGTGGGCCATACAGTGATTGTGACTATTTCTCTCGGTAATGTATGAGTTGCTAGGGTAACAGGGCTTGTTTTAGCAGACATCTGACATATGTATGCCATTTGACACTGTCATGTATTGTTTCACTATCTCATGACATACCTCCTCAGATCACCACAGTGATTTACAAGAGGAATTCAGGATGGATGATGCACACACCAAAATTATGTGCCAAATGCAATGCATTCTTGCACAATCCAGCCTGCTGAGAGGTGTGCCTATGAGCAACTGACTGCTGGAGCTGTGGAAATGGTCCACCACCTTGGTTATATATTACAATGCTGGAATCTCTGTGCATTATTGTTCTGGTCTGGTCTTATTTCCAATCCATGGTTGGGTACTATAAGTCAGACAGGATCAGGGTGACAGGCAGACTCTGGATAGATTTGTAGGGGATAAGATATGTGGGGGTGTCCTTGGTCAAATATGTTTGCCTATAGCTACCAGTACTTTCCATAGGGGCCTTCTCAAAGATTGACTGCACTTGGAGGATCTTGTGTGTGTTACACTGTTTGACCAGCCTGGAGGTGTGTATGTGTGTCTCACATATATGTTTGGCCCACCTCATTTTGCTTGAATGGCCACATTTTGGGGTCAAGATGTTGCATAAGATGAGTGATCAGGGAAGGGTTTGTTACTCCCCATGGCTGTGGGCCAGGGTTCTGTGGGTGCAGACATGTCACCATATTCCAGGGTTAGGGCTGCCTGCAATGAGTGCATTCCCATGTTTAGACTCCTAGCCCTGCCTGTCTACTGTACAGGGTATCACAGAATGTTCACATTCATGACTCATATTTCTTGTTGGTTACCCAAACAAGTGTGGATTTCAAGGAAAAGTGTTTTGCAAGTCACTCAGGGTTGAAGTCAGATATTACTGACAGTTGACATTGCAGTTTCAGACTTCATACCCTCAGACATTCCATGCTACTACAATCATTCCATCAACTTTATAACATTATTAGAGCAGTATTTCAAAGGTGTGCTTCTCTTTGGATGTTTTTCACTCCATTATTTATGCTTTGTCCAGATGTATGGCTCTCTGACACTGGCAGGTTTTCTCATAGCAGTTAGCAGCATGGCCTTTCTTTGCATTTTGTAGACTGTGTTATGTTGGTGTTATGAACCCCATGACACTCCCTAACAGGGCAGTGTGGGTGAGGCATGGGCATTTGCCAGAGGCATGTAGGCCATGTGTGACAAATGTAGGCAGTGCATTCTGATGATCATATGTTCCCAGGCTGCTGGCAGTGGACATCCCAAGGATGGCACCAGTAAGTTGACTGTGGGTGTTACTGACAATTGCTTTCTTTTTTTTTTGAGCCATCACCCTAGTTGATAGTTGGATGCTGCTTAAGGCTAGGGACATGTTACTGCATTTCTGTGGAATTATGTATGGGTGACACATCTGTACACAATACACATTTGCAGAGACTGTGCTGATATTTGCTTAACATTTTGGTCCCATTTAGCATAGTGGTCTGCCCTATCTTTGAGACTACAGGCATAACAGTATCGACCACATGTCAGATTCCTCTGGCATAAACATTTGTAATTTCAGTCTTCTTACCTTTCAAAGCCATACTGCCACTGCCAGACCTGCTGTGATATCACTGTGTAAAAGTCTGTAGGTGGGGATTTCATGGATGTCACCAGGTGGGGGGCTTTGACAGACATTTCTGTATGGTTTTCTACAGCTGATCTGCTGGGTGAAGCTGGGGGTGGGTATGGGACCCCCACTTTGACATTTGTGCATGTGACCTATGAACCCCCCCCCCCAGTTATTTGGCTCACCACATATACTGCAGTGGTATTTGTCAACTAGGGTGGTACTGCATAGTGTGGGTAGGCCAGTACTGGGAATACAGTTCCTATTGTCCCCTAGAGCTGTCAGTTGTCTGCTGATATCCCAGTAAGCCACCCCATTCCCTTGTATGCTTGAATCAAAACCATAGATATGCTATCAGAACATTCCACTCCATTCATTTATTTTCTTAAGGAGACTGACTTAACTTGTTGCTGAGGCTGTTGTGAGGACGGTGCTTGAGGACTGACTATGTCAGATGCATGCAGTACACTGCCTATACATGGTAAGATATAGGTGGCGTGATGTTTGGCATCCATTTTACTGTGTGTGTGAGTGAGATTGAGAGAGATTAGTCCCACGGGCTCTACAGTGTCAGTGACTGTGCTATGTGTTGCCTGTTTGCCAAGGACAAGGCATACCGGGCACACCTCCATCTGCCTACAGAGGCAGGCTCAGAATGTTCCTCCTCTGAGTCCCTCTGTGTCTGTGGAGACCTTGGCAATAGTAGGGGGCTGTATGGCCCTTCCCTGTTTTATTCTTGTTGCAGCTGTTTCCACAGGATCATATTATGTAGCATGGCACATACTATGGACACATGTGCACATGTGGCTGGAGAGTATTGCAATGCTCCACCAGATATGTCAAGGCAGCAGACCTGTGACTTCAGCATTACAAAAAACACACTCTATAATAATCCTGGTTTATGCATGTGCCTCATTATGGGATTCTTGTGTGGGCATGGGTGCATTTCAGATGGGTGTCATCAGCCACGGCTCCAGTGCATAGCCAGCATCCCCCACCAGATTGCCATATAGGATGTCCTCACTGGCAGAAGCCTGGTACAGCTGTGATGAATACCAAATGTGGAAGCCGCAATAGCTTCCAGGGCTGCCAGCACACACATTCATGATAATGCCCTGGGTATCGCACACAACCTGGCAGTTGATGGAGTGGAACACCTTGTGGTTTATGTAGATCCTACCCTGGTCAACGGGTGGTGCTTTGATGTGGACGTGCATGCAGTCTATGGCACCCAGTATCTCCAGGTATTCTGCTACATTGTGGAAGAGATGCATATTGCTGGTCCTCTCCTCACAGGTGCTGGGGACGTAAAAATGCTCAGAGGCATGTGGATGCATGACATCCAGTAAATGGTGGAGTATCCTGGATGCAGATGACTGTGAGGCCCCCATGATATCCCCAGTTGGTCTTTGGAAAGTACCTGTAACTAGTATTCTTAAGACTACACATACCTTGGTAGCCACTGGGATGGCTTCCCCTCTGTTGGTTCTGGGTCTGAGGTGAGGCCGGCACAGCTCAACAAGTTGCTGAAGTATGTCCCTGTCCACACTGTAGCGCTCTACTATCTCCAGATCATGTAGCCCCTTGTAGGTTACACTGAGTCTGAACACTCTTCTCCTCCTCCTTGGTCTGAGTTGGTTGTCAGCATTATCTTCCTCACCACCCTCAGTCTCTATAGCATAATGACAGATCAAAGCAACAGCAGCTCCTAACATGTTTTGTTAGTTTTGTCAGTTTAAAATTCCCCCGAATGTGTACACCAGTGGTGTAGATTTTGTGGGAAAAACCAGACTGAAAGGTCTTTGCATAGTTTATAGTAGTGAGCTGGGCTGCTGCCTGTGTAATTGGCTGATTCTGATACATTCCACCTGCTGGCTATGGTAGTTCTACTTGATTGCCTTCCTTCTTCTGTTCCCTTTCCCATTTCCTCCCCGTTTAAGCCCCGATGTGTGCCGTGCATACCCGTTACTCAATTGTAAACAGTTCTATTTCCTGTTTTTTTTTTAATTTTTTTTTTTTTTTTAGGCCCAGTGCACACTGCACACACCCATTTAGCTAAAGTAAACACTTTTAAGTAGAACTGGCCCTCCCCTGGACACAAACACACTCTGCATTTCATGGAATAAGACAATACAGACCCAGATACACACCCTTCCTTAGCTGTGCTTAGCTAAGGGCAAACACAGGTCACTGAGCTCCAATGTGCTTACAGCAAGTATGACACACCCCCTTTTCATGTTAGCTGCCCCTCCTGTCTACATGGTGGTGTTAGAGCACATACACGGCTAGATGCAGTCTGACACTTAGAAGAAATCTGAGATTCAGTATAAATCCCTTCATTTGCATACACAACTGCCTTACTCCATAATTACCACACTGACACTGGGCTTTTTCCCTTAGCAACCACTGTTCCCTGGTATTGTTTTCATTCTGCATGCCATTTACTATAATGGCAAAATGCAGATTTCTGTAAAAATTGATTTTTCCCCCTTTTTTTTTTATTTTTTTATTTTCAGCACAATCCCATATGCGTGCCACTGCCCTATGCTTAAACGACCAAGATCAGCCAAAAAAAGTTTTATTTTAAAAAATTAAAACTATTTATCATGCCACTGGCCATATATTTGGCCATAGGCATAAATAAATAAAATACATATAGTACTGTAACAGATGATGCTTTTATGCATGCTGCGTTGAAACAAGCAGTTTGGTGCTTTGTACTTACGTTGCTGCCATCTCTCAAGCATTGCAAATTTGACACAGGATACGTTTATATACTGATATCATAAATAATTCTCATTTATAAAAAAAAATGTTAATAGCAGTCAAAAAACCTTTTCAAGAATGGAGAGCCTCTGTTTTATGGAGTTTTCACTGATGAAACAAATCTAGAAGTTATTAAAAATACATAAATCAAAACAAATAACAAAAGCAGCTGACCAGAAGGAAAGGGTGAATTATATGATTCAGTTGCTTTCATTTTGTAAATGCAAAGTTCTTGGTAATGTTAATGGATGTGATGCATGCCTTATTGCATGATTAAGTAAGATGCACATAAGATTTATGCAGTATTAACTGCTCCAGTAGAACCATCTCTTCATTCTTGGGCAAAATAAGGGCATTCTAACATTTTTTTGCATTCCTTTGACATCAAATAAAACCCTTGAATGGACATAAATGAGCCACAACTTTGGGGTAGGAGTGGTGGTAGATTTGAGATGACTAACATCAATTTCACCTAGGAAATGATTTTGAATGTCTCTAGCCCTAGTGCCAAATAGAATGAAGAATCCCAGAAACTGCAAGAGGAATTTATGACAGATTGTGATATGACAGCTGCATTGAGGTGCTTATACTCAGTAGGGGCTACAATTATACACATCTTCCATTCCTTATTTAATCATAACAAAAGCAATTTCTTATTATCCCCAGCAGGTCTGATAGGAGCAGGAGGAACTTGTGAAGTAAATGCCTGGTCATTTGGTAGACTACAAATACATTATGATGATTTTGTCTCTACTCCCATATCCCACCAAAGGACTTGAAAATGGGTACGTTTATATTACAAGATCCTGTCACCAGATTATTTCTGACCAAAACAATATCAAACTATATATTAATAGAATCTGTGGGCAGCCTATCTGATCCAATATACTAGGATCGTCCTTAGATGGAGATGCAGACTTACTGCAAAACAACCAATGCAGTACCATACACATTTCAGCAGACACAAAAAAAAAGATATAATTTAGAAAAAGAGGTTCCAAAGGTCTAATCAGAGGTATTTGCATACAGTATTCACCTTCTTCACAGGATACTGACCAATACACATTTAGGCCTTTCATAGGTTCATAGGATCATAGGTAGGTACTAGGCTATCAGCCCTACGGCCCATACAAGCCCAGTCAAAAAGTACCCTGGCTTTTGCCACCCAAGAAAAGTATTTTCCTGTGCCACTGTCGAGCAGAGCCACAGAGGTGATCCCCGGGGTGAATTTCCTATTTCCCATCCAATCATCAAGATTTTTCTTGAAGAGTGCTAATGAGGAGCTTTGTTTGATATAGATAGGTAGTTTATTCCAGAGTATAGGAAGTGTCTGGGACAGGAATCTATCCCGCCGGCATGTTCAGTTTATTGTGGTGACAAGATTTAGGTCCCTAGAGCGTGTAGCTCGGAGGGATTGGGATTTCTTTAAGTGGAGCATGTCCAACAGCTCTGGGTATGACATAGCTTTGTATGTTATGCAAAGATCACCTCTAAGTAGGCGATATGCGACAGAGTAAAGCTGGAGTTTTTTGAGACTGTCTGCGTAGGGCATCTGTTTGAGGTTGGTAATCCTCTTTGTGAGATATTTCTGCAGCCTTTCCAGTTGTTGTAGATGTCTTGTGAGGTACATACCAAAAGGGACGAGGTACTCTATAATGGGTCTAATGAGTGATGAGTAGAGGGGGAAAATGACCTCTTTTTTGCTGGATGAGAAACCTTTTGTGATGAGGTGTGCCACTTAGAAGGATTTCTTGACTACTGTGGTGATGTAGTTATCAAAGGAGAGACTACTGTCCACCTGTGTCCCAAGGTCTCTTATCACCCTTTTGGTGTTAAGTATACTACCACCTATGCTGTAGTTCATGGGTACAGAGTTTTTACCAAAGGGGATGACAATGCACTTTTTGGCATTGAGCTTGAGGCCATGGCTTTGACACCAGTGAGGCCCTTTTGTAGGATGTCCACATCGTTAGGAGTTTCGATTATGGCTCCTAGTTTGCAGTCATCTGCAAACTTCATTAGCCAAAGACCTTCTGTGTTAGCATGTACTTCAGAGAAGTAGATACCAAACAGGAGAGGACCCCAGGACACAACCCTGTGGTACTCCACTTGTCACTGGTCTGAAGTCGGATTTGGAGTCTGCTACTTTCACAGTGTGGATTCTGTCAGTGAGCCAGTTGGCAACCCATCTTGTGACATAGGGATTTATACCTAGTTTAGTGAGTTTATCTATAATTCCAGAGTGGGGGGATAGTGTCAAAAGCCTTGGCAAGATCTAGATAGGCTGTGTGAACCACCATACCCTTGTCTACGGCTTTGGTGACTGCTTCAAAGAAGTCTCTCCGGTTTAGGAGACATGATCTGCCTTTTACAAACCCGAACTGGGTGGGGTCCAGAGTTTGGAGATTACCAATGTCTTTGTTTATAAGTTCCATGATGATACATTTCATGGCCTTGTAGACCAGGCTCGTCAGGCTAATGGGGCGTTAGTTCCCGGGGTCCAAGGTGGCTCCCCCCTTGTGGAGTGGGATAACCATTGCCGTGCGCCATTCAGCAGGCACAAAGCCTGAGGTGAGGCTATGATGAACATGGCACTTAGGTGGGGTGCCAGTTTGTTCAGTAGTTCATGTAGAACGCAGCCTGGGATGTTGTCTGGTCCCATGGATGCTGTGTTCTTGGCTTTGGAGAGTGTGGTTTTTACCTGTGCAGCCGTGATTACAGGAACTTTGCATTCTTCCGGTATAGAGGTGGGCTCTTTAGGGGGTGAGAGGAGGGTAAAGTTAGCACTGAACCTATCTGCCAGATTATTGGCAATATCAGTTGGGTCAGCATATTTAGTGCTATTGTGCTGTAACTCACAGCAGATCTGAGTGTTGCCGTTGAGATTCCTGACATAGCTATAGAATGCTTTGTGGTTGTCTTTAGAATCAGTGATGATTTTGTTTTCATAACTAGCTTTGGAGGATTTTATCAGGGATCACAGCTTCTTACTGAGGCTGACCAGGGAGCTCCTCCACTCATGGGATTTTACTCTCTTTTGCAACAGTTTATTCCTTCTGTTGTATAGTTTGTTTATGGCAGGAGACCACCAAATTGGCTTCCTTTTTTGGAGGATAGCGTCTTGGTTCTGTTTGGGATAGCACGATCCATGCACTCATGTAAGTGTTTATAAAGTGCAATTGTGTAGGATTCAGTAGTCGTAACTGTATTGTCCATCTGCATTGGTGTCATGAAGTTCACCACTTCTGTCTTAAGAAGCATGAAGTTGGCTTTGCAGAAATTTTTTACCATGGTTTCCTTAATGGGGGGTGGGGGCAGGATGTGAATATCTAGGGTAATCGGACCAATGAGGCGTTGACTTCAGATGTGGAACACCAGTCACTCATGTTGGTAATGACTAGATCTAGGATATTGTTGCCCCTGGTGGGGATGTGGATAAGTTGATCCAGGGCATTGGAGTTTATGAATTACAGAAAGCGTTGAGCAAAGGAGTTGGTACATGAGTAGTTTTCCCAGCTAATGGTGGGGTAGTTGAAATCACCCATTATTAGGGTGTTTGGTTGAACCTTAATATTTTCCAGTATATCAAGAAAAGAGGAGTGGGAATCCTGGGGCATGGTGGGTGATCTGTAGCAAGCTACAATTTGGATTGCAGTTTTGCCCAGAGTTAGTTGCACTTGGATAACCTCGGCTGCATTATGCTGAGCAACTAGCCTGGAGGTGTGGATATCCTTAATGAATATGGACACACCTCTGCCTTTGGTGTTCCGGTCCAGGTTACATGGCCGAAAAGTGTGGTATGAGTTATAGCCTGGTAGTGCAGGGGTGCTCTCTGGAGCCTTGAACCAGGTCTCAGTCACTGCACATATATCAATGTTCTCCATTTTAAGGAGGGCCTCGAGTGAGTGCATTTTGAGATTTAGACTTCTAGCATTGAGTAGTATCACCCTCAGTTTTTGCTTGCCTGTTCCTGTTATGGTGGTGAATTTGTCAATTAAACTTGTCTAAAAAAGGCACTATAGGGGCGGCAAGAACCTTAGCCAGTATCCGGAATCCCAGGGGTGACAGATGCAGGCCATCTCTGGCAAAGCATTGTGGTCTGTCAACCATGTCATTCCAGGCAGACAGATACTGGATCCCTTTAGAATGGCACCAGAAGTTTAGCCAATTGTTGAAGTCAATCATTTTGTCCTTGTACTACGGCATCATTCTGGGTGATGGCAGAATGCTACTCAGGGCTAGG
Source organism: Protopterus annectens (assembly GCF_019279795.1). Taxonomy (NCBI): domain Eukaryota; kingdom Metazoa; phylum Chordata; order Ceratodontiformes; family Protopteridae; genus Protopterus; species Protopterus annectens. The sequence goes on along the minus strand of NC_056732.1, from coordinate 866,045,407 downwards.
GTCATACCTGCCTGGGCTACAAGATCGGAGAGTTCTTCCATGTCTTTTTTCATGTATTCCAGGGAGGTACGTCTCAGATCATTCACACCAACATGGACAATGACAGAGTCATATTTGTACTTGTTGTGGAGTGACCTGAGTGCGTGGGTTATGTGCTGGATCCTGACACCCGACAGGCAGCTGACAGTAACTTTCTCCTTGTTTAGCCTGGTGAGTGGGACATCAGTATGCCTGACTATACAGTCACCTATGGCTAGTGTGTTGGGTACGTTGTTTTGCCTTATTGGCTGTGGTTGAGTGGCACACTGAGTCTGTGGGCTATGTGTTATTTGGGTTGTGTTGGGGGGGTGGCGGTTGCTTGCATTTCTGCTTTGGAGGTCTTTGCTACTTGAGCAGATTATTACTGAGAGCTTCCGAGAATGTTTTTGTGTTTCTATGTGTGGATTTTGGTGGTGTAGATTTAGTGAGACTATGTGATGAGTGTGGTGTGATGCAAGTGTTTACCTTCTCCTCTTGACTGTCAAGTTCATTCTTGATTGGTGAGAGCTTTACCTCCAGTTTGGCTAGATAAGTGTATGTTGGGTTGTAGGAGAAGAGGGTTGTCTGTGTACATGAGGCAATTTCTACATTGCCCCAAGATGCCCAGATTCATCAGATAGACAGGAGAGAACACTGGGAGCTGATCCTTGGACATGCCTGAATAAAAAACTATTTTACTCTAGATAAGTGAGGAAAGTGAGTGCAAGAGCTGTTTTTCTCTAAGCAAGTGAGGAAAGTAAGTACCAAAACTGTTTTCCTCTAGGTAATGAGGAAGGTTTAATGCTGTAGTAATTAGTAGGTTATTTAGTGTTTACAAGTTCTGAACAAGTGCTGATCACGAATAAGCAAATTCAAGCGCTAAAACTAAGAATCTGTATCTGGACTAAACTAGTTACAGGAAAGGGGGGAAACAAGTGCAAATGTGGGCTTTTAAATCAGAAAGTTGAGAGAAATGGAAAAACTGCCCAAACGGCCAGTAACTACAATTTCTGTGCCAAAACCACTCCTTATGTGGTAGATAGGTTACCTAGTGCTTACCACTCCCACTGATAAGCTAGAAGGCTTCCCTCCACCACAGAAAGCTTGGGGGGGGGGGGTGCTCAGAAGCTTACATACAGTCCTGGATACAGCAAATCTGAATCTGGACTGCACTAGTTACTGGAAAGGTATTTTTATTTTTATATATATATATATATATATATATATATATATATATATACAGAAAAGTAGCTAAAATAGCAGTCAAAACAATTCAAATGCAGTGCATGCTAGCACACTTGAGTATGTAGCAATGTTAGACCAAACAGTTTACAAAATGCAATTAAATTACAAATGACTAAAAACAAGTGCAGAGGTAAGAATGAGGCATCCTTGTGTTGGTCAAGGAGCTTACAACCTATTTGTTCCTGCACAAGTAGCCTAATCAGCCCATTTTTTTACTCCAGTATTGAGAGTCAGTAATTAGATTGTAGACCAGCTAGCAGATCCTGAGGAATATCCTACCCCTGGAGCTCTCACCCCAAGATGGCTCCCTAGATCTTTGCAAACTGAGTCCACCTCCTGGAATATGACTGTACCTACACACACACACACACACACACACACACACACACACGCACACACACACACGCACATGCGCACACACACACACACACGCACACGTGGGCATACACACTGTCTCACATGTACACACATAAACACACAGACGCACTTACAAACTGTCACACACACATACACGCACACTCTCTCTCTCACACTCCTACATGCACAGACACACACACACACACACACACACACACACACACACACACACACACACACACACACATGCACACACAAACACACACGTGTACACTATCACACACACGTGCACACTATTGCACACACACACACACACACACACACACACACACACACACACACACACACACACACACACACACACACACACACACACACACAAACACACATACACATCTGATCTGCTCAGTGCTCTACACTACTTGACAGAATGTGTGTTGCAGAATCATCCTGAATGACATCAGTACCTAATGCTCCTATTAGATGTCACTCAAATGTTAAGACAGAACATCCAAACCCACCCGAGAATGGGTGAACTAGCAGCAATTTCTCATTCTTAATTACTCTAGCCTGTCTATTTCCCTTCTGACATTCCTTACGCTAATTTAAAACAAGTCATCTGGTATCTGCTGCATGTACAACCAGCTTTTAAGAAAAGGTATGAGTTAACTGACAAAAAGCTTATAAAACTTAAGTAGCAGATTGTTGATACATACAGTACTTTGTGACCAAGGCTTTAGTCGAGCATAAAAGCTGAGCAACCATGTGGCCATTAGGTTAAAGAAAAGGAGAAGTATATAAACTCAAATTAGAAAGTGGTAGAGTGTGTGGAGTGGATCATGTGATCATAAATAAAGACTTTGAAAGATCTTACAAAAGGCTATAATCACAGGAAAAGATGCACATTAGGGATTGCTGGCATTGAAGAAGTCTTACACCGTGTTCATCATCTAACTTTTTGAAAGAGATAAGAATTTCTTCTGTTTGTTATAATAGAAAATGAGTTGTAGCTGCTATTAATTGTGCTCTTTGAGGGAAAGAAACAGACTAAATGGCTCTCAAGCTGAGTTTTAGTAGCATCCAGGTAAACATATGGTTATCCTATAACACAAATGTTCAGTACAACTTCGAACATGTGATATTCTAATTTTATCCACAATTATCACTAATGTAACTTCTCACTAAATCAAACACATTCTGCTACTCAGTTTATTTCTTTATTGTTTGGTAAGTGGGTATGTGGACTGCTCCAGAGACCCTTTTCAGCCATGACCTAGGTTCGCAGACAATAAACAGTGTAAGCAAACTTAAGTAACACATGCCACTTATAATCAGTTGTTAGGTTTGAGTAGCTTCAAATCTTTATAAAGTTAATATGCAGTTACTATAATTTTTTTCTAAAGTAGAACGTTATACAGTTTTATATATATCTAATAAAGTAGCAGGATAACTCTGGAGTTTTTCAGTTTACATGGGTTGCAGTACAGTCAGTTATATGTAACTTTTTCTTGAAATATTTAACAATGAATTTCCATGAAAAAACAAACTCAAATGGAAGTGAGTAAAAAAAATAGAATTTAGAGACAGGCATAGAAACCAAGAGAATGCAGGGGTATGATAGTGGCAAACAAAACATTTGAGAGACATTAGAATTTGTAGAATTTTAAGGCTTTTAAAGAGTTTATTCTTTATACCTAACATATTTACAAGCAACATCTTTGAAGAGGTACTCAGAATGGGACTTATTTAACTATATCCTTAATAAACAATGCAACAAAATGTTGCGCCATAAGTTGACTTGAATAATACAGATACTACTGATAAAGGGCACTTTTCAGGCACAAGAAAGATTTATCAAATCATGGTCAAACATGGATCAAATTAGACTATCTCAATAAAACTTCTGCATTTTTGTTGGTTCTGAAAAGGCCTTCAACTCCTTTTTGTGGAATATCTCCATAACATAATAGAATATATTTTAGAATCAACACACAGTTTATCAATTTGTATGTCTTTAATCCTTCATCTTATATATATCTGTAAAATTGTTTCCTATTATGCTCAATATCTTTATATAAATGTTCTTCAATTATTTTTCTTGATCTTGTCTCACATTATGCTTAACTGGTTTGTCTATCTTGCTTACTTCCGTTTTTAAAGTTGTAGCTCAGCCTCTTTTTCATTTCTTATATTTTTTGTCTCTCACCTTAATCAGGTATCTTGTTGTCATAGAAATATACCCCTTTACATCGTATGCTTACATCCTGTTGCTAAACATTTTTTCTTTAATTTTTGCACTTAAACAGTTTCTGTTTCAAAACTTTCCACAGTCCTTCTGCAGTTTTTTCCACTGAACACATCACCCAGTTTAGTTTTACATAGGGACTGCTTTGCTTCATATAATCTGTAATTTCTCTTCTTTGTACAGGTTTAGATTTCAGTTTGGCAGAATTATCTAGCAGCATATTAACCTTTATAACCCCATGATTACTGCACATCAATGGTGGTAAAACGTGACATGAAGTAACAGTAATTTCTTTAGGAACACAAACAATGCCTAGTATGTTCCTTTTCCTGGTAGGTTTTTTACAATCTGAAGCAACTGCTGTTCATGAACATACATTGTGAACAATTTCCTTACTAATGTTGTTGAATCAATATTATTCTAGTCAGTTTCTGAAAATTTAAGTCCCCAGCTACTATTGTTCTTCCCTCTTGTGTTTCATGCAAGAAATGTATGAATTTCTTTTTTCTCAAATTTTCTTTTATTTTTCAAATACATTTGAATGAATTCCATAGTATTTATACATAGCATCTTAAATAACTATGTACACTATTTAAATTAGCCTGACACTATAACAGATCTTAATGTATACAGTTACTTTATAAGTATGTCCAATCCATTATCAGAGTGTCTGATCAATTATTGTATAGTGTCAATCAATGATAAGACTTTTCCCCAAGGGTTGTTGATAAATGGCTTTGGATAAATTCTTAGTTCTTTAATTTTAATTTCCACTAATGCTGTGATCTTCAGTAGGCTGTAGAAGTCTTCCAAAGTTGGTATTGTGTTTGTATTCCATCTTCTTGTTATACACTTTCATGAGATTGCAAGTATAGTCCATACTAGATACGTTTGACCAATTCAAATGAGGACCTTCATTCACATTTAATAATACAGGAGCTTTAGTTAAATAAAATGATTCAGTAAATGAAGCTTGCAGAAAGTTATTAATACCATTCCAAAATGGCTTAATTTTAACACAATCAAAGAAGCTGTGGTTCCAATTTGCATTGTGTACTTGCTCACATCTCCAACATATTCCTTTTTATGGAAGAACTAATTTTACTGATTCTATCTGGGGTTAAGAATGCTCTGTGTAAGCATTTCCAATTAAAAACTTTCCAGTATTGTATAAAGAATGTATATTTTATTGATAATAAGATATTTGTTTTAATATCTTCAGTTAACTGTATTCAGTGTCCTTTTGTTATATATTTCCAATATTAAGTTTTGAGTGTTGTTTTATAGTTTATCAATATTTTGTAAAATTTTGAAATACTGTTTCCCATGTCAAAGTCATTATATATGGTTTCATATATGTATTTCATAAATTTAGGTATTTCTTTAAATGAAGAATTGTTAATTATTCTACTTAAATCTTGTGAATATTACAAAATACTTTGTAAAGTTAGCCAGTCCTGTTGTAGAATTTTGTATGTTGTTTTTATTACTTGCGCATCTAAAACTTTTAGCTCTTTGATACATTGGAGCCAACAAACAAGTCCTTTCTGTTCCCAGGAATTAACCATTTCTCTATATATTTTATATGTAAAGTTCTTTGTGACTATACATGGTGTTAAACGATCAAATCAGATTTTTAAATCTATATTTGCATTAATAATTTTCTTAAATGAGTCAATGTAATAATTAAAAGCAAAGATGTGGTAAAAGTGACCCAAACACAACTAATAATCCAAAATTAGGCACTGGAGACCAGCAGTTCCAAAACACAAGTAATATAATGTTCAAACACAGCAAAAGGAACACACATCCTCATATAACATAAACACTGATAAAAACACTTCCCCTTACGTTTTCGTCGCATAGAACCTCATCAGATGGGCAGATTCTTCATAATTACCTAGTTAAATAACTTTTCCTGTTTGAATAGACCAATGAAATCAGTGATTTAATTAATTACCAAGATACAGAAAAAGTGGATTCGGAAATGCATGAGACAGTCTTAAAATGTTGAATAAAATACATTTAAATGTTCATATTAAAACTGTTCATATAAAAATATATTCATATTAAAATGTACAATGTATTAATATAATAAATTCAAATAAATAATGCTTGTTAAATGTATTGTTTAAAAGTTTTTAAAATGCAATAGCATAAAATGACATAAAATAGTAGTATATCACCATCTGGTGGACAAATAATAAAACACATGAAAATGTATATAAAATCAAGAATTCACTTAAATAAATAAACCAGGATAAAATAACATGAATATACATAAACATATATCACAATTTTGCAGACCTGAGCTTGAGTACAGGTTTTAAAGACACCATATCAGTTATTTAACTTGGTAATTATGATGTATTTGCCCATCTGATGAAGTTCTATGAGACAAAAACATAAGGGAAAGTGTTTTTATCAGCATTTTTGTTATATATGGATGTGTGTTTCTTTTGCTGTGTTTGAACATTAAATTACTAGTCTGTTGGAACTGCTGGTCTCCGGTGCCTAATTTTGGATCAATGTAATAATTAATTATACAAGTTTTAGTGGGTTTAGTTATATTATATTGCATACTAATACATAATATGTGTCATGGCAAATTGTTTTTATCTGTTATTTGACATGTTTTTTGTAAATCAAATTCATTTATTGATATTACAGTTAGTAGTTCTTTCCAATTTGCAGAGTAATTTGGACTTATCCAATCTGAGATTGTTTTAGATACTGATGCTTTTATATATGTTTCTATATCAGGAAAGTTGAATCCTCCCTGTTTCCATGGTCTGATATGATGTATTAAAGCTATTCTGTTTCTTTTTGGAAGCCATAAACATTTTTTAGGCATGAATTTATTTCATTAAGTATATTCCTTTCTGGTAACAGTTGTATTGCCAAGGCTATATATAGGATTGTGGGCAATAAAACCATTTTTATTAACTGTAGTCTATCTTCAAATGTTAATATTATTTTGTTCCATTTTTCCTCAGAGATTTTAATTGTATTGATGATATTATTGTAGTTTTTTTAGACTAATTCATTATTATCCTTGCATAACTCATTTCCTAGATATTTTAAGGTGGATTCTTGTTTCCCTATAATGTGTTCCCCCTTAGTCTGCAGTTGTTTTTTTATTTAAAAATACACATTTTGATTTTGATTTATTGAAATGGAGTCCTGAAGTCATGTGAAATTTGTCAATTAATATATCTAATTCTTGTAATGTCTCTTTTGTATTAGATAATGTCAGTAATATGCCATCAGCAAATAGCATTACTTTAGAATATTGGTATGAATTGAATCTGCCAATATTTCAATAGCCAGAGCAAATAGAATCGGTGACATGGAAAATCCTTGGTTAGTGCCTTTTGTTTTATGTTTAGATTCAGAGGTAAAAGGACCTAACTTGATTCGCTAAATTATTTGTATATATATTCTTTAGGAGATGAACAAAGGATAAAGGAAATTCAAATAGCACTAGGAATTTGAATAAATAGTCCCAATTTAGGGAATCAAAGGCTTTCTCTATATCTAAGCCAATTATGAGTGTTTCTTTATTTTCTTTATTAACATAATCTATAAGAGAAATTATCCTTTTAATATTGTCATGTGTGTATCTATGATATATAAATCCAGTTTGATCATTATTTATTGTTTTGCATAGTGGTATTTTCATTCTGTTAGTTAATATTGTCATAAATATCTTATAGTCATTATTTAATAATGATATAGGTCTATATGAGGTACAGAGGTTTGGGGATTTGTTTTCCTTTAGGACTGGTGTGATTAAGGAATATCTCCAAGAGGGTGGCATTAAAGCTTGTGACTGAATTTCTAATAGAGTTTTAAGGAAAAGAGTATCTTTGAAGGAAAACATTTATATATTTCCATAATTATGCCATCTATACCTGGAGCTTTATTATTTTTACCCTCTTTTATTGTATCTGTAATTTGGAAATGGGTGCTTGCAGATCCGGTTTAAAATTTTCTGGGTTTTTTTTTATATTAGAACATTTTCATCTAGATTTAATTGATCAATATGTATATTTTCTTTTTGGAAATGTTCCATATAGTGATTTCTATATGCATCAAGAATGTCACCTATATCCAAGACATTTTTTGCCTTTCTTTTCATGGAAGATACTTTTAATGTTATTAACTTTTGATTGTATTTTGATTCTTGTGGCTAAATTATGTAGATATTTGGGAGTAGTGGCCAAGGTATTACTTTTTTAGTTTTTCTGAAGCTAAACTAGTTTTATGTGTCAGAATTTCATTGTATTTATTGTTTAATACTTCTACTTTCTTTGTCATCTCCAAATGATTTTGATTTTTTTCAGCTTTTACTGACAAAAGTTTGGATTGTTATTGTTTAATACTTCTACTTTCTTTGTCATCTCCAAATGATTTTGATTTTTTTCAGCTTTTACTGACAAAAGTTTGGATTGTAGATCTAATCATTCAGAATCCCATTCTCTGAATTTTTTTATACCAAGTTAGGATTTTACCATATATGTAAGCTTTTAACGAGTCCCATATCATTATTTTATTTATTCCTGTGGTGTAATTAATATCTAAGAAGAAATGTAATTCAGATAATAACCATGGTTTGAACTCTTTAATTTTAGTTATATATGCCGGAATTCTGGAGTTAAAGATTAATGGTTTATACCCATTTTAAAGTTTTAGTATCAATGAATTGTGGTCTTAAAAGGGGCAGCGAGTGATTGAGAAATTAATGATTTTAGACTGTAAGTCACGGGCAGCAAATATTTTATCTATTCTTGTCTGGGTACCAAACCTGTGATCTTGATGGGAAAACAACAATAATTTATCTTCTTTAAATTTGAAAGTATCTACAATATGAAATTATTCTACCCACTTGTTTAAGGCTTTTGATACAGCAGATATATGCAGCGGTCTTTTATTTGCAGTTTCAGAAATATCAAATATACAGTTAAAATTTCCTCCTAATGTTAAGTAGCCTTTATAATTATTGGAAATGAAATCCAAGTGTTTTTTAACAGTTCCTGTTCCAATGCCTGTGAACCAGTACAGATTGGATAGGGCTCATATTCTCTTATTATATATAACTATTGCTAATGCCATAAGGCCTTCTTTATCTTCATATTTATAAATGATTTCTGGGTTAATCACATTTGTTTTCCATAAAATTGTTATCTCTTTTGTCTTTGTCTTATAAGTGGATTGCACCAATATCATACATTCCTTAGGATTCCATTTGTAATTGTCATTTGTTTTGAAATTAGTTTCTTGAAGGAAGACAATTTGTGCTTATTCAGTTTTAAATATTTCAATAGAATTGATCTCTTGCTAGGATTGTTTAAGCCATTTGTATTTAAAGATAATAAAGTTAAATCCGTCCTAGGTTACTTAGACTATGTAGTTTTTTGTTTTATTTTGACTATTAAACATTTTCCTCTGATAAATATTAATTATATGTTTGAGCCTTTAAAAGAAATTATCAATTTTATACTTTGAGTGTTCATCAATAAAGTAGTGTTTTGGTCAGGCATAATAAAAATGTTTTTGTGAAATAAATTTAAATTAATAAATGTTAACAAAACTAAGATCTGCACTAGCCATGGAATGAAAATCATTCCTAATCTGATGAATAAACCTATGTCCATCAGATTATCACTCATACCTTGACAATCCAGAACATCTGAGCTCCATAAATTGAATTATTATATGGAGAATATTTGTAATAGGAATAAGCAACATTTATATTTTTTGAACAGATACAGTACTATTGTAGATTAGACAGCATTCTAATACAATATAAATGTTTACTTATTGTATAAGCAATTAATATTTACATGAAAGATAGATGATAAGCAATCCAATCATAGTAAAGTAGGATGTATCATATATAAAACCTCAGTAAAATATTATAGCACACAGTTATTTAACATATTCACCCTTATTGATGAAGTCTTTCAAAATGTATTACTTAATATAAATAGATGGTAATAATATTTATACCTAATGTTTATAATACAATGTATTTTACTGGCTATATCAGAAGTTATATTTCATTGTTTACCAGCATTTAAGTAATCACTTTGTTTGTTGCTAACTTACTTAAAGCATCAAGATTGTTTTATGCGATCATTGATGAAAGTTAGTTCATTTTAATTATCAGTGCATCCCTCTTCCCCCCCATTTCTTACACATAAGGCTTTTCATATCTGTCATTTCTTATTATAAACTGAGTGAAATTATAGGTTAAAAACAACAAATTCACTTATTGTAATTAATGATTACAAGCTCCCTTTCCTATTTCATAAATTGCCATTTTATGGCATATACTGAAAGTTTTTAGATTTAAATAATAACATTCTATTTTGTACAATCAGCAAAGGTTATAGGTTCATAGGTTCATTGGTTCATACTAGGCTATCTGCCCTGGGGCAATTACAAGCCTAGCCTGATTTTGTTTGGCTTACGCCACCCCTTGATTTGAGTATACTGTGCCCTTTTTAAGGTTTAGTTTACTGTGCCTCTGTCTAATAGTGACACGGAAGTAATCCCCGGGACAAACCTATGATCCCCCATCCACTCATCAAGATTCAGTGAGGTGCTCTGCCTAACATGAATTGGAATTCAATTCCAGAGCGAAGGGAGCCTCTGGGTTATGAATCTGTCCCTCCAGCAAGTTCTATTTATTTCTGTGCTGAGGTTCAAGTCCCTCGAGCGTGTGGCTCTAAGGGATTTAGATTTACTGAGGTGGAGCATGTCCATTAATTCTGGATTGAACATAGCTTTATATGTCAGGCATAGATCGCCTCAAAGTAGGCGGTATGCAACTGAGTAGAGCTGGAGTTTTTTTAACCGAGCAGCATATGGCATCTGCTTGAGTCCCTTGATTCTCTTGGTGAGGTACTTTTGGGGTCTTTCTAATTGCTGCAGGTGTCAGGTAAGGTACATCCCAAAAGGGGCATTATATTCTATGATAGGCCTGATGAGGGATGAATAAAGGGGCACGATTACCTCTCTTGATCTAGATGTGAATCCTTTCATGATGAGGTGGGCTATGTAGAAGGTCTTTCAACCACTTTGGCAATGTGGTTGTCAAAGGAGAGATTGCTATCAACTTGGGTCCCCAGATCCCTAATTACTTTCTCTGTCCTTAATGGGTTACCGCCTATGTGGTAATTTGTGGGCACATTGTTTTTGCCAAAGGGTATGACTATACACTTTTTGGCATTTAGCTTTAGACCATGGCTCTGGCACCAGTTATCCATCTCTGCGAGACATTTTTGAAGGATGTTTGTGTCAGCTGGAGAGTCGATTATGGCGCCCAGTTTGCAGTCATCTGCGAACTTGGTGAGCCACAGTCCTCCCATGTTGGCCTGTACCTCGGAAAAGTATATACCGAACAAGAGCGGTCCCAGGACAGAACCTTGTGGGACGCCACTTGTGACTGGTTTCGAGTCTGACATGGCTCCAGCAACTCTCACTCTGTGGGTTCTGTCTTTGAGCCAGTTTGTGACCCATCTTGCGACATAGGGGTTTATATTTAAGCTAGATAGCTTATCTATGATGCCCGAGTGAGGTATTGTGTCAAATGCCTTTGCTAGGTCCAGATAGGCTGTGTGGACTACCTTCCCTTCACCTATGGCTTTGGTGACTGTTTCAAAGAAGTCGACCAGGTTCAAAAGGCAGGATCTGCCCTTAACAAAGCCGAATTGGGTAGGATCTAGTATCTGTAGGTCCCCAATGTCATTGTTTATGAGCTCCATGATGATCCTCTCCATAGCCTTGCAGACTAGGCTAGTCAGGCTTATGGGGCGATAGTTTCTAGGGTCCATAGAGGCTCCACCTTTGTGGAGTGGGACCACTGTTGCTGTACGCCATTCTGTGGGCACATATCCTGTAGTGAGGCTGAGATTGTACAGCTGTTTTATTTGAGGGGTTAGTTCTTCTTGGAGTTCTTGTAGGACGCAACCCAGGATGCCATCTGGTCCCATGGAAGCAGTGTTTTTTGCTTTGGAGAGGGCAGCCTTCACCTGAGCATCAGAGATGTTTGGGAGGTAGCCCTCTGCTGGGGTAGATATTTGCTCTTTTGGGGGGGCGGGTGGAGAAGTTTGCACTGAACCTGTCTGCCAGGATATTGGCGATGTCTGTGGGTTCAGTGTATTTTTTGTCATTTAGAATCAACTCAGAACAAGTCTGCGAGTTGCATCCCAGGTTCCTAACATAACTGAAAAAAGCCTTATGATTGTCTTTAGTGTCCTGTGCAATTTTTCTCTCGAAGCTGGCCTTGGAGGATATTATGAGGGATCGTAATTTTTTGCTAGTACTGATCAGAGCTGCCTTCCCTATTAGGGATTTTGCTCTATCATGTAGTAGCTTCCTCCTTCTGTTGTACAGTTTATTTATGGCTGGGGTCCACCAGACTGGATGCCTGCCTTTGGATGATTGGGTCTTGGTTTTGTTTGGGATAGCATGATCCATGCATTCCTGGAGATGTCCGTAGAATGCGTTTATATAGGATTATGCAGTTTGGGCCGTAGTTTCCACTGGCCCTGGGGCCTTGAAGGATTCCACTTCGATTTTGAGAAGTGAGAAGTTTGCTTTTGAGAAGTTTTTCACTGTGGTTTTCTGGGTTGGGGGTGGGGGTCAGGATGTGGATATCCAGTGAAATTAATTTATGGTCTGATCTTACCAATGAGGGATATACTTCTGGTATGGAGCATAGAGTACCCATGTTGGTAATGATCAGGTCTAGTATGTTATCCCCTCTTGTGGGAGTGGTGACTAGTTGTTCCATAGCATTTCAGTTTATAATTTCCAGGAACCTTTGGGCTAAGGTGCTGGGGCTTGAGTAGTGCTCCCAGTCTATGTTTGGGTAGTTGAAGTCACCCACTATAATGGTCATGTTCTCCAATGTTTTCAGGAAAGCTGAGTGGGATTCCTGACTTTGAGAGGGTGGTCTGTAGGATGCTATAAACTGAAAAGAAGTCTTGCCCACTGTTAGTTGCACATGGATGATCTCCGATACTTCGTGCAATGCCACTAACCTGGAGGTGTGGATATCCTTGATAAATATGGAAACTCCCCCTCCTTTTGTGGTTTGGTCCAGGTTTTGGGGCCGAAATGCATGATATGAGGTATAACCTGGTAGTGCTGGGGTGCTCTCTGGAGCCTTGAACCAGGTTTCTGTCACTGCACAGTTATCGATGTTCTCCATACTGAGGAGAGCTTCGAGTGCATGCATCTTGAGGTTAAGACTTCTGGCGTTTAGCAGCATTACCCTTAGTTTCTTGTTCCTTGTGCTGTCTATGGAGGTGGGTTTGAATTTTGAGCCTTGCCTAAGAAAGGCACTATGGGGGTGGCAAGAGCCTTTGCCAATATCCGAAAGCCCAGTGGTGACAGGTGCAAGCCGTCCCTAGTGAAGCAACGTGGCTTGTCGAGCATGTCATCCCAGGCTGACAGACACTGGATCCCCTTTGAATGACACCAAAATTTTAGCCAATTGTTAAAATCGATCATTTTGTCTTTGTACTGTGGCATCATTCTAGGTGAGGGTAAAAGATGCTGCTCAAGGTCAGGGTCATACCAGCCTGGGCTACATGATCAGAGAGCTCCTCTATGTCTATTTTCATGTAGTCCAGGGAGGTACGTCTCAGGTCATTCACACCAGCATGTACGATGACTGAGTCATATTTGTATTTGCTTTGGAGTGACCTGAGTGCTTGTGTTATGTGGCAGATCCTAGCGCCCGACAGGCAGCTCACTGTGACCTTCTCTTTGTTCAGCCTGGTGAGCGGGACGTCAGTGTGTCTGACAATAGAGTCACCTATTACAAGAGTATCAGGTGTGTTATTCAGCCTTAAGGGCTGTGGCTGCTTGGCACACTGACTTTGTGGGCTATGTGTTGTGCGTGTTTTGTTTTGGGGTAGCGTTTGCTTGGATGTCTGCTTTGGAGGTCTCTGTTGCTTAGGTAGATTTTTATTTAGAGCCTCTGAGTATGTTTTTGTGTATTTATGTGTTTGGTTCGCTGATGTGGTGGGACTATGTGATACTGGAATTGTGTTGTGTGAGGTTACCTTCTCCTCCTGACTGGTTTCACCAGTTTTGAGATGAGAGTTAAATCCATCTTTGTTAAAAGTAACAAACAGGCTAATACACTCAAGTGTACCAGCCTTTTAGCAATTTAGTCGAAAACAAAGCATTTACTGCATTTTTTTCTGTCTGTTTGCAAAAAAAAAAAAAACAAAAAAATATTTCTCCTTTTCTAAACTTTCCTAACTAGTTGTTCCAGTGATCAGATTTTGCTGATCCCTGGGCTTTGTATTTGGTTTCTGTGTTCCTCCATTTTCTTGTGTGGCCAGAGGTAGTTTCTTTACTCACCAGTGGGAGTGGGGAGTACTGAGCTGCTTGTTTGTCCTCAGAGGAGTGGTTAGAAGCAGCAACTAGTAATTCGTCGGCCATTTTGGGTCATTTCCTGTTTTTTCCAGCCCCCTGCTATAAAGCACGCGATTTAGCGTGGAGCTGCTACCGTTGCACACTAGGGCAGCGCCGGTTAATCAGATTTAAACTATTAGGGTTACCTAAAGTCCACTCTTCAAATTTTCCCTTAAAACTACCTTCCTCAAAGTATACTACTGTTCTATTTAGTGTATCCTACAACTATAAATTATCTCTACTTGACTCCCAAGTAGACTATTTTCTATCTGTATAGTGAAACACTTGCTCCTACAGTACTTATCACCACGATACAGCACTCTTGTTATAGAAAGTACCCCAAAAAAGCAAACCCCATTTCTCGGTCACCCACATCCCCCAGAACCTTTTCTTAAGTTTTTCTATCTATTCCTTCTAGCATGTCGAGGGATCAGTTGCTAATGTCCTCTCCTGCTCAGCTGGTGAACCTGGGAATATTGAGGCAATGTTACAATTGCCTCATGTACACAGATAACCCTCTCCTCCTCCCACAAAACACAAATACATGCGAGAGATGCAACTATACGGCCAAACTGGAGGCTGAGCTCTCTCAACATAGGACTGGCATGACCAGACAGGAGGAGAAGGTAACCACACACATTATAGACCCAGTCTCACATAATACCATCACAACCTCAAATCATACACATAAACACACAAAGACATACTCGGAGGCTCTGATCAAAAATCTACCAAAACAGCAGAGGCCACCAAAGCAGATACCCAAACAACTACCACCTCAGAACACAACACCTGCAACACATAGACCACACAGTCAGAGTGTCAAGCAATCACAGCCCTTAAGGCCAAACACAATGCCAGACACACTAGTCATTGGTGACTCCATAGTCAGACACACTGACGTCCGCTCACCAGACTGAGTAAGGAGAAGGTCACAGTAAGCTGCCTGTCGGGTGCTAGAATCCACCACATAACGCATGCACTCAGGTCTCTCAACAGCAGGTACAAGTATGACTCAATCATTGTCCACGCTGGTGTTAACGACCTGAGACGTACCTCCTTGGACTACATGAAAAGAGACATAGAGGAGCTCTCTGATTATGTAGCCCAAGCAGGTATGACCCTGACCTTGAGCAGTATCCTACCTTCACCAAGAATGATGCCACAATACAGAGATAAGATGATCAGCTTTAACAATTGGCTTAAACTCTGGTGTCATTCAAAGGGGATCAATGTCTGTCTGCCTGGGATGACATGCTGGACAAGCCATGCTGCTTAGGGATGGCTTGCACTTGTCACCCTGGGATTCCAGATTTTGGCAAAGGCTCTTGCCACCCCATAGTGCCTTTTTAGGCAAGGCTCAAATTCTAAACCTACCACCCTAGAACAAAACAAAGAAAAAACTAAGGGTAATGCTGATCAATGCCAGAAGTCTCAACCTCAAGATGCACTCGAGGCCCTTCTCAGTATGGAGAACATCGATGTCTGTGCTGTGACAGAAACCTGGTTCAAGGCTCCTGAGAGCACCCCAGCACTATCAGGTTTTACCTCATATCATGCGTTCGGCCCAAAAACCCGGACAATACCAAGAAAGGAGGAGGGTATCCATATTCATCAAGGACACCCACACCTCAAGATTGGTGGCATCGCACGATGCATCGGAAACCATCCAGGTGCAATTAACCATAGGCAAGACTGCTCTGCAATTTGTAGCATGTTACAGGCCACCCTCACAAACTCAGGAACCTCATATGGCCTTCCTGAAAACACTGGAGGGATAAATGTATCTCCGAACACCATCATACTAGGTGACTTCAACTACCCTAATATAGACTGGGAACACTACTCAAGCCCAAACACTCTAGCCCAAAAGTTCCTGGAATTCATAAACTCAAATGCCATGGAACAACTAGTCACCATCCCACAAGAGGAGAAAACATACTTGATCTCATCATCACGAACATGGGAGCACAATGTTCAACGCCAGAAGTATACCCCTCACTGGTGAGATCTGATCACAAACTAATCTCGCTGGAGGTCCTCATCCGCCCCACCGAAATGAAAAAGACCACAGTAAAGAACTTCTCGAAGCCGACTTCACACTTCTAAAGACTAGTGTGGTCTCCTTTAAGGCCCCTGAGCGGCGGTTAACATTACTCAAACCGCTGAATCACTTACAAATGCCTTCTACCAGCACCTGCAGGCTGCATGGATCAGGCAATCCCAAGCAAAACAAAGACTCTTTGTACCAAAGGCAAGCGTCCAGTCTGGTGGACCCCAGCCATAAACAAACTCTACAACAAAAGGAGAAAGCTACTACAAGATAGAGCAAAATCCTTAAAAGGTAAGACAACGCTGATCACTATAAGTAAAAAGCTAAGAGCTCTCATAAAATCATCCAAAGCTAATTTTGAGAAAAAAATAGCTAAGGACTCTAAAGATAACCATAAGGCATTCTTTAGCTATGTCAGAAACCTAGGAGGAAGCTCCCAGATATGCTCAGAATTAGTTCAAAATGATGTGAAGATTACTGATCCTACAGACATTGCCAACATACTGGCTGACAGGTTCAGTGCAAACTTCTCCCCCCCCCTAAAGGAGAGATATCTATACCAAATGATTGTAGCCCCCCAAACATCTCTAACGCCCAGGTGAGAACTGCTCTCTCCAAGGCAAAGAACACAGCATCCATGGGACCTGATGGTGTCCCCGGCTGTGTGCTCCATGAACTCAACGAGGAATTAAACCCACAGTTAGGACAGCTGTTTAATCTTAGTCTCACCTCCGGATACGTACCCAGGGAGTGGCGCACAGCGACTGTGGTCCCACCCCACAAAGGCGGTGCCTCCACCGACCCTGGAAATTACCGTCCCATTAGCTTGACAAGCCTTATCTGCAAAGCCATGGAGAGGATCATAATGGATCTCATAAATAAAGACATAGGGAACTTGCAGACTTTGGATCCAACCCAGTTTGGCTTTGTCAAAGGCAGATCATGCCTTCTAAACTTGGTTGACTCTTTTGAAACAGTCACCAAGGCCATTGACGAGGAAAGGCAGTCCATACAGCCTACCTAGACCTGGCGAAGGCTTTTGATACAATACCTCACTCGGGTATCATTGAAAAACTCATCAACTTAAATGTAAACCCATACATTACAAGATGGGTTGCAAACTGGCTGAGTGACAGAACCCACAGGGTCAGAGTTGCTGGCGCCATGTCAGACTCAAAGCCTGTCACAAGTGGTGTCCCACGGGCTCAGTCCTGGGCCCACTCTTGTTTGGCATCTACTTTTCTGAAGTACAAGCAAACACAGGAGGGTTATGGCTGACAAAGTTTGCAGATGACTGCAAACTGGGCGCCATAGTTGAAAACACATCCGACACAGATATCCTTCAGAAGGGTCTCACAGAAATGGATAACTGGTGCCAGAGCCATGGCCTAAAGTTAAATGCCAAGAAATGCATAGTCATACCCTTCGGGAAAAATAAGGTTACCCCTAGCTACCATATAGGTGGCAATCCCCTGAACACAGAAGAAGTTATTAGGGACCTGGGAACCCAGGTTGACAGTAGCCTTTCATTCGACACTCATATTGCTAAAGTAGTTAGGAAGACCTTCTACATTGCCCACCTTATCATGAAGGGATTCACATCTAGATCAAGGGAAGTCATAGTCTCCCTATACTCATCACTCATCAGACCAATGATCGAGTACAATGCCCCATTCGGAATGTATCTGACCCGACACTTGCAGCAGCTGGAGAGGACACAAAAGTTCCTCACCAAAAGGATAAAGGGTCTCAAAATACTGCCTTATGCTGCCCGACTGAAAGAACTCCAGTTATATTCAGTTGCTTACCGCTTGCTCAGAGGTGACCTATGCCTGACATACAAGGCCATGTCAAACCCAGATTTGATGAACATGCTTCATCTCAAAAATCTAGATCCCTCAGAGCCACAAGGCGGAGACTTAAACCTCGACACGGTTATTAATAGGACGTGCTGGAGGGATAGATTCATCACCCAAAGACTCCCTATGCTGTGGAACAAAATCCCGGTTTATGTGAGGCAGAGCACCTCGCTGGCCTTGTTCAAGAGGAATCTTGACCAATGGATGGGAGATCGCAGATACACCCCAGGGGTTACCTCAGTGTCACTGCTCGACAGAGGCACAGCAAAATAATGGGCATAGTTTCTCCAAACTAAAGGGGTGGCGTAAGCCACAAAACTATGGGCTAGGCTTATAAATGCCCTCGGGCAGATAGCCTAGTATGAACCTATGAACCTATGAACCTATGAGAGCTCGGGTATGCAGTACACAATTAAA
This sequence comes from Protopterus annectens, assembly GCF_019279795.1. Taxonomy (NCBI): domain Eukaryota; kingdom Metazoa; phylum Chordata; order Ceratodontiformes; family Protopteridae; genus Protopterus; species Protopterus annectens. The sequence goes on along the minus strand of NC_056732.1, from coordinate 866,026,773 downwards.
TTGAGTGATTATTGTGAATTTAATGCTATTTGTTCAGAATGTGATTGTTTAATTCTGTGACATTCCTAGTTCTGGCTTTTATTGTTTCCCTTGAACAACTTTGTCGGTTTGATGTCATGTATAAAACATTTGTTATCTTGATAATCGCTTAAGTATTATATATGGTCAAGATGGGTTACAAAATCTACAATTCAAGTAAAAGCAATTACATGACTTGTTATGCATATTTACTTATATAAGAAAATCATTATGCTTCCCCTTGATGTTCAGCGTAGTGTATGTCATTTACGACATGTTAAGACAGTAGTGTTATTATACACAAGCCCATGTTATTAATTAAATTCTGTCTTTAATATCTAAATTCAGCAGACTGCTTCATGTTATGTGACAATTATATATTTTAAGTCTAGATTTACTAAAATCATACATTACATAACTATTGAGTTTTTCTTTCTTTTTTTGGCAGTTGCTTAGTTATTTTAGAGTCTTCAAGCTGTAATGCTTATTCTTATTTTTATTATTAGCTCCTTCCAAGCATATTTATATAGTCCATAGACTTTAAATTATGAGACCTTTCTAGTTTCTTGATTGTTATAAGTATATTTCCATCCTTACATACATACATATCAGTACTTCAAGCACAGGCAACAATGCCCATCCAGTTTTGCTAGAATACCATTCACTAGTTCATGTGGTGTGTTTCCAGGCTGTTCTTAAAATATCCAGACCAATATTTGTCCTGTTCCATTTTGACAGCCTGTTCCATGCAGTGGCCACTCTGCTAGTGATCCACTCAACACACTTTCTATACACACATATATTTTCACGAAGGAAATCTGATGACTCTCTAGCACTTCCTGGCAACCCCAAACACCCCTAGAATCAGCTATCCCCATATGATCAACACATCCAAGCAAGCTCACCTCCCAGACCACTGCATAGGGTGCTGCATAAGACCAAGTGCTCTTAGTATTTCAGAATAACTCAAACTTCCACTCTTATGTAAGCCCTCAATGTGTTTGGACCAAAATGCATTTTAAATATAAAATTGCACTTTCTTTTATCAAAAATCAACTTAATGAGATAAACGGAGTGTTGGGAGACCATCAATATGTGTACATGTGGCTTAAAACAGCCCTTTTATTATTTATATATATATATATATATATATATATATATATATATATATATATATTTCTTTTAAACCAAAAACTTTATTGCTGAGAATCATCTCGGTGGCTCCTCAGAGCCATTAAGCATTCTCGTCACTCTGTCTCCATGACCATAGCAACCTGGGAGCATCTGTTTCTGTTAGTGTGTCTGTGTACTGCATACCCGAGGCTTGCTATACACCTGAAGCAAATCTTCACTTCATTGCAACTTCAAGTCTAAATTCCTTCCTTTTCAGTAAGGCAGCAGCCAGGAAAAGAATGGAAAGCAAACAGATCAAAAAAAAGAAAAAAAAAAATCCCAACAAGCCGCCACAACAAGAGATAACACATTCCTCCAGCCTTCCCATCTCTCACTCAGCAGATGTATAAACAAATTATTCTCTGCCAAAATATCCTAAATCACAGTTTTATCCATCCCCTTCCCCTTGATCCATGCTAAAACACCAAATCTCTCTTCTTAATACTCTAGCATCAGTAAACCTTGATCACAAGCCACAACCCACAGCTTCCCGGAGATGAAAACAGCAACATACAACAGCTGCCAGACACAGCTGCATCCACACACACCATGTCAGGCTTACTCAAACAGCACTCGAAGCTTTGATACCTTCCATTACTGATATTAACTATGTTTAGACAGAATAATAATGACATTTGTAATAGCTGCCAGAAACGGTTGCATCCACGCACACCATATTAGGATTGATCAAACAGCACTCGAAGCTATGAAACCTGCCATAATTGATATTAACTATGTTTAGACAGAATAATAATGACATTTGTACTAGCTGCCAAACAGAGCTGCATCCACACACACACCATATCAGGATTGATCAAACAGCACTCATAGCTGTAATACTTGCCATAACTGATATTAACTATATTTAGACATAATAATGAAAGTTATAGTAAGAACTTGCTACTATTATTTAACCAGGATATACATGACATTTCTAAATTATACTTTAACTGAAGAAGACATTAGTCTTCATGACAGCATTTTTTTCAAAATACTCTACTGTTACTGCTATTATATATGATGTTAATTTGTTACATTTGAGTCTGAACTCTAATGAATGGTCCCTTGTTGAATTAGTTAATTAATTACTTAAATCATTATAAGTAAAAACAATGAAAAATGAACAAGATAAGTATTCATTGAGTTCAAGCAGGGGAATAGAAATGTCTATGTTTGTATTATATGTTGCTTTGTTTGGCTTATATATAATGTAAATAGTAACCCATCTTGACCTATCTTTGTTTGTGAAGAATTATTGGACTGTTTGAACATTCTGAATAAATCATTACTGTTTCTCAGTTGTTTAAGAAACCCTTCTTTTTTAAAATAAAAACAGATGACAAGCGATGTACCATATCAGTTAATACTTTGAGAGATGTAGTTGAAAGAGTTATTTTTTTGGGACTGCTATCTTGTGATCATTTTTTTGTTTCTTCTTTCTAGCATCAGTCCAAGGATTTGTTTCTTTTATTCTTTTAAGAGTAGGGGCCATCCATTCCATTTCTTCTGGGATAGACACCATGTTGTTGTTTTTGAACTAAATAGAACTTGCTGGAAGGACAGATTCATAACACAGAGGCTGCCTTCACTTTGGAATTATATACCGATCCATGTTAGGCAGAGCACCTCACTGACTCTCTTCAAGAGAAATCTTGATGAGTGGATGGGAGATCGTAGATTCACCACGGGGATTACTTCTGTGTCTCTGCTAGACAGAGGCTCAACTCAATTCTAAGGAAGGGTGGCGAAAGCCAAACACACTCGGGCTAGGCTTGTAAATGCCCCAGGGCAGATAGCCTAGTATGAACCTATGAACCTATGAACCTATGAATATAGTAGCTTCTTCTAAGTCATTAATGGTTCTCATCTCATTGGCAAAACATTTTCTTATCTTGTCTGGAAAGGCCAGCTGTGTTTTAATGTTGTTTTGTTTCAACAGTTTTATTGTTGGCCAGACTTTTTTCCTTTGTTCTAGTATTCTGGAAGGATAATCATTGTCAAATTTTATCAGGCTTTGATTGTATTTTAAGGGTGATTTTCTCCAAGCAGATTTTAATATTAGTTCCTTGTCCAGAAATGAAAGAAATTTTATAACTATGGATCTAGGTGGAGTATTTGTTGAGTTAGCAGCAGGTTTCCTCAGTGCTCTATGCACCCTTTCAATTCCTAATGAAAGTCCCTCTTTCAAGTCTAAAAATTCTGGAATCCAGGTTGTTAAGAATGAAATAATGTCTTCTACTTCACAGTCTATCTATAGATTTCTGATGTTTTAAACTTGAAAATAATAACAATTTCCTATATTATTATACTAGTTTATGGAGCACTCAAAATTCACTGCTCTCAGTTGGCCATCTAGGCTTCGCCCCATGTATGAATTTCTTTAGGTAATCTGCACTTAACTTTGTGGTCTATACACTCCAACAGTTGCAATATCTTCCAGGGTTGTCTTTATTGTCACAGTTACACAGCCTATAGTATTGGTGTTATCACAACATGTAATAATCACAGGTCTCATATCTATCTTTAATCCCTATCATAACACCTCCACCTGATTTTTTTTTTGGAATGTCTGTTACAGTAATAACGTTTATACCCTGACAGAACTGGTTTCCAGTCACTGTTCTTTAACCATGTTTCACAAACAATAATGACATCTATCTCGTGGGAATGTAGCAACTTTTCCAACAATAAAACTTCATTATTAATGCTGCTAGCATTAACAACCATCAGGGATGTATCAAATGTTGCTATCTTTAAAAAATCCTTCCTTGTGTTTATCAACTATTGCAAAATATCTGCTGCAAAAATTCTCTTCCCTGATCTTGATAAATGCATGATATCCTGTCTGAACATGTGTGTCCAAAATTAGGCTCTGATGTGCTACACATTTCAATTTTTTTAAATGAGAAATTTTTACATGTACGTATTTACCCTAAAAAATCATTTTATTCATGGTGACCTGACTCCCTTTTCTATATGTAATTTGTGAAAAAAAATGTCCTAACACCAGTACAAGCAATGCTATGTAAGAGGGTTGTAAGTTCCCTATTGGCAGTCAGATATTCCTTGCAGGTATGATAATTTTTACCAACATGAATAAAAACAGATCCATACTTCTTTACATTAAGGCATTCTAAGGCTTGTCTCACATCTACTGTTTTTGTTCTCAGCAGTCATAACATGATTCAATACTCATTATCTTCTCTGCAAATGTAAGTATCAGTTCCTGTGTCATGCTATATTAAGCAGATGGGCTAATTCCAAGAGTAGAACTTTAATGATGAGAAGTTGTCATGTTTGCAGAAAACTGTCCCTGGGATTCAATAAAGGGATTTCTCCATGCCAGAATAGTGCAGCACCTTCTCCATGCAATATGGCCGCTGAGCGAGTCAATAAAAAATGCTGGGGATGTGCATGAGCCTGCTAGCACTATTCTGGCACGGTAACCACTGAATAATGCTAATTACCTTATTTGCTGGTGAAAACCATGCAAATGAGGTGAATTAACGATTCAGTAAGCAGACAGACACCCATGTCAGAACAATGTCAATTGCAGAAATGTATTCAGTTATTGATTGTCTACATGTCTGCAAAAATAAAAATGGGGACATGACAGCTCAAAGTAAAGCATGTATTATAATCATTAGGCATGCCAATGGCCACAAACATGGCCATTGGCATGTAAAAGAGTTGCAAAATTATAAAAATCAAAGTTTTTTTTTTTTGGCTGACTTCAATTGTTTAAGTGTAGCGCAGCAGAGCACAAACAAGATTGTACTGAAAATAAAAAAAAAATGTTAAAAGACAATTTTAAGTGAAATCTACATTTTGAATTTATAGTGGGTAGCATACAGATCAAAACAATAACAGGTAACACTGGTTACTAAGGGGAAAGACTCTGGTGTAATGGCGTAATGAGGGACTAAGGCAGTGGGATATGCAAATGAGCAAAATTTACTAAATCACAAAATGGGAGACCATTGTCTGGCTGTATCTAACCGCGTAGGAGCTATAAGGCAGTGGTGTAAGCAGTAGAAGTAGCTGACATGAAAAGGGGGTGTGCCATGCCTGGTGTAAGCACATTGGAGCTCCAGGCTTCCATTTGAGCTTAGCTAAGCACAGCTAAGCAAGGGGGTGTCTCCGATGCTGTTATTACTTATTCTTTGAAATGGGGAGCATGCTCACATCTGGGATAGGCCCATTTCTGCTTAAAAGTGCTTACTTTAGCTAAACAGGTTTGTGCGGCACACAACGCCTCTTAAAAAAAACCCCTGAAAATAGCAGAACTGCTTACATTTGGGCAGCGGGTATCCATGGCCCACTGCAGGGCTTAAAAGGGGCAGAAATGGGGAGGGAAAAAAATGGGAAATATAAGAATAAAAACAATCAAGTACAAATAATATAGCTGGCAGGTGGAATGTATCCTAGTCAGCCAATCATAGAGGCAGCATCTGCAGCACAACAGTATAAACTATGCAAACACCTTTCAGTCTGTTTTTTTCCCACAAACTCTGCATCATCAGTGTACATAATCAGAGGAAATTTAACTGACAAAATGTTAGGGGCTGCTGTCACTTTGATACATCAGTATGTGCTAGAGGCTGAGGGCAGTGAAGAGTATAATGCTGACAACTGCCTCAGACTGAGGAGGAGGAGGAGAAGAGTGTTCATACCCAGGGTAACCTATCAGGGTCTACATGATCTGGAGATAGTAGAGCACTGCAGGGTGGACAGGGACAGACTTCAACAACTCATTGAGCTGTGCCAGCCTCATCTCAGACCCAGAGCCAACAGAATGGAACCCACCCCTGTGGATACCAATGTATGTATAGCTTTAAGAATACTAGCTACAGGTACTTTCTAAAGACCTACTGGGGACATCATGAGGGTCTCACAGGCATCGGCATCCAGGCTACTCCACCAGTTCCTGGATGCCATGCTACCACATGCTGGTGAGCATACTCACTTCCCCAGCACCCCTGTGGAGAGCACCAGCAATATGCACCTCTTCCACCATGTAGCAGACTACCTGGAGGTACTGGGTGCCATAGACTGCACGCACATCCACATCAAAGCACCACCCAGTGAACTGGGTAGGGTCTACATAAACTGAAAGGGCTTTCACTCTATCAGCTGCTAGGTTATGTGTAATGTCCAGGGCATTATCATTAATATGTGTGCTGGCAGTCCTGAAAGCTATCACGACTCCCACATCTGGCATTCCTCACAGCTGTACCAGGGATTTGCCAGTGGGGACATCCCATATGGCCATCTGGTGGGGGGATGCGGGCCATGCACTGGGATCGTGGATGATGACACCCATCAGAAATGCAAACACACCTATCCAAGAATGCCATAATGAGGCACACACACAAACCAGGATCATTATAGAGCATGTGTTTGTAATGCCCAAGTCATGGTTCTGCTACCTTGACATATCTTGCGGCCCCCTGCAGTACTATCCAGCCACATGTGCACACATGTTCATAGTATGTGCCATGCTACACAATATGATCCTGTGGATACAGCTGCAGCAGGAACAGCACAGGGAAGGGCCACACAGCCCCACACCATTGCCAAGGTTCCTACAGGCACAGAGAGACTTGGAGGAGCAACCCCCTGAGCCAGCTTCTGTAGGCAGATGGAGATGTGCCCAGTATGCCCTGGCATTGGCAAAGAGACACATGTAAATATTACCCTTACATACTGAGAAAGCTGGTAGAATAACTGGTTTTGCATTAGCAGGAATTGTCTGCAGGTACAAATAACTGGACAGGCAGGGGTTCTATTCTCAGGACTGTCAATTGTGTAAGTGTATGTACAAGAGTTTGTAAGTATGTATGTTTGTAGGACAAAGTATTTTGAGGATTTTCTCACCCATAACACTTCCCAATGCCCTACTTTAGCAATCCTGCTGATGTCATTGCCCTTAGAGGTGCCTTAAGACAACCCTCAGCCCTATAACCTCCATGGCACATGTAATAACTAAGTTACAGTATAATACAGATAAGTAGATATGCAGGGGTTCTGCATTTAGTTGTGGCAAATGTGTGTGAGTGTGAAGGTGTTTGTAAGTGTGTATGTTTGTAGGGTAAGGTATTTTGATGCCCTACCCACATAGAAGATTTCCCATTGCCATACTTTACAAGGACTCTTGATGTAAACACCTTAGACATACCTTGTGACACTGTTAAATCCTATAAGCTCCGTGGCTCATGTGATAACTGTGTAACACTGTAGTACACATAACTAGATAGGTAGGGGTTCTAAACTTGATACTGGCAACTGTGATACTGTGTGTGTGTGTGTGTGTGTGTGTGTGTGTGTGTGTGTGTGTGTGTGTGTGCGTGTGTGTGTGTGTGTGTGTGTGTGTGTGTGTGTGTGTGTGTGTGTGTGTGTGTGTGTGTGTCTGTGTGAATCACATCATCACTATGTGCTTGGGTGAGAATCATATCCTAATAGCATACATCCTGACATCCTGCTTTCAGTGTCTGTGGACACTGAAAGTGCTTTGAAAGTGCCATACAGTACTTTGACAATGCAGGAGGTGTGTGACAGAATCTATTACACACCCGCTGCATTGATTTCTTGCTCCCATATCTATTTCAGTGTCCATGGACACTGTTTTACTAATTTTATTTGATTTCATTGCACGCAGACTGAGTGCTGGGGGCATGTTAGATATGCATGCACTACTTTAATATACCCTCTGCACTCAGTAAAATTTGTGTTCATTTAGCTTTAACAGTAGCGTGCCTTCATGAATATGCAAGGTGCACTGCTGTTAAAGCTAAGGGGAAATGGACACAGTTCACTCTGTGCAGGAATAGCACTATTAATGTGCAGAGTTTCTTGACTCACTGGGTGTATGTTGATAACTAGATGTACAGAAAAAGATAATGGCACCCTTCTGTAGAGAAGAATTATCCAGTTTAAATATTAATATTTCATATTCTGGGGATATTTTTTAAACTGGGCAACAAAGATTGCCAAATGCTCTCACACCCATCCAACTTTTTTCTGCAGCAAGGGCCTTGTAAGTATTTAGAAATCAGGGTGTAGCCTTCCCCCAGTAAAATATGAACCTGAATTGTAACTTGCTTTTTGGGACTGAATGCAGATGCAGGCTCATATATGGAGGAAAATAGGCTTGCCAATACAAGATGAAGAAATGCTTTGAAAATGACATTTTGACCAAGAGTTTACTTATTTTCCTACCCACCCCCTTAAGTTAGGTTAAAGAAATTATACAGGCTAGATACTGACATTGTATGGATCTGGAAATGATGCAAGGTTACCACTCAGAAAATGTACTATCAACACCAAGTAAAAAATAGATGTTGAGGATACCCAAAATTAGAGTAGGACAGCAGGAATTTATCACACACCAGTTTATCAGAATACATTTTGCTGGAATAAGCCTCTAGAGTAGATTAGAAGCACATATCTGCAAGCTTTTCCCATATCTTCTTTCTTTTTGTAACCCAAGAGTTTACCTCAGTAGCCAAAAAGGTAGAATATGGTGTGTGTTATGTAGATAGCTCTGAGAACATTGTCTAACATTTCATATGCCTCTTATTTGTAGGCATCCCTCTTAACTGTACAGATTTTTCCCAGAATGTTCAGATTTTTGCTTCATATGTTTATCTCTTCCTCATAAAATTTGTGTTTTTCTGGATTTTTTTTTTTTTTTTGCAAATCATTGAGGACTGAATTCACTAAATAAAAACAAGCATATGAGTTTCAGACTTTATATCCTTCAGAAAATGCAAGGTAACACAAAACCATTTATTCTAGCAACTTTGTACGTTTATAAGAGCAATATTTAAAATGTGTCCCTATTTTTGAGGCTATGTCCCTCCATTATTTTGGGCTTTGTTCAGATTTTTTTTTGTGCTAAGAGGTTGAGAGGTATGTTTGTAGGGCACAGTGATATACTTCTGTAAAAATTCCAGGTCTCACAAATTAGGAAGACTGGATTTGGCTGGGTAGCTGGTGTAGGAAAGGATAAACTACTTGAGTATACAGTGGGAGTATAAAAAGCATAAATGGAACAGTTCCCTTCATAAAAAAGGCAAGTATGATTTTTGCAGCACATTTTTATTTATATATTTATTTGCTTATTTGTTTGATATTTGTTAGCTGGGATAGTTTGACTGGGCAGAAGCCATTTTTCAGTAGAGACCAAAGGAGAAAAGCTCCAGTGGTACAAATAAATCAACAGTATATAACATGGACAATTGTTACAAGAGAAACAAGAGTATATAAGAAGTAACAGTAAATAACAAGGTCAGTTGTTGCAGGTGAACAAACTATATATAAAATGTACACAGTGCAAGTAAGTCAGATGGAAAATCAGAGACAAAAATAGCATAATGAGCATGCACGATATGTTAGAGATAAAAAATACAAACAGTTACAAGCATAAATAGGAAGATAAATACAATAAGAGATCATAAGATAGCAAAAAGTAAAGAGAAGCAGAGAAAATAAGTATGGAAGTAAACAGAGGTGGTAAACCCCACGTAGGAATTCAGGGAAATGACTGCTGTAGTAGAGGCAGAGAGGAAAGCAGTCTATGAGAAGAGTTTTTGTTTGTTATTATATAGAAGATGCAGCATAGAGTGAGGGGAGTGGAAGGCAGGGATTACAGAGAACAGGAAGATAGATTATGTTGGGTCATTACAGAAACATAACCATGATTTACATCCTCCCCTTCCAGACAGGATTACTGCTAATATCACATAAGGGTCATGGCAGTCAAGTAAATAAACTCTTTCCTATGTAAGTAAGTGAGATGAGTGCAGACAATGTTATTTTTTTCTCTCCATCACAGTGCTTGTTCTTTCAATTATGAAGCTCATAAACATTAGCTTCCAAACAGCACCCATAAATGTCCACTTTAAAACAGTCTCTTTGCTTTTATTCTTGAATTTACAAATTAATATTTTCTGTTATCACTCAGAAAACTCTAACATGTCCAAAAGAAAAAAAAAACATGCTTCTCCTCAAAGCTACTACATCAAGACTCATCCACTTGAAAGGGATTTTGCTGGCTATTTTGTGAATTACTTCAGTTAATAATGCTATACCAGTTACAAACAACAATAGTTTGACTCAACGATAAAGCACAGAGATATCCTTACTTGAATTTGCCTTTCTTCTCATCACTTTCCCTGATAAGAGAAATCTATTCATATTTCTAATTAGTATCCAGCAAATGCTTTGTTTATTGCAAGCTTCTCTGCATGATGCAGTACCATCCCCTGCTATGAAATGCATCTTCTCAATTTCCTTAAATACTCTGTCAGCTACACATTTGAAAGAAGATTGCAGTTAGCCAGCACTGCTATGCCTTTGCTCTCATTCATTTTTGTTACAGTAAGTTCAGTAGGTTTGAGTCTGATATTGTTCTGTAAGCAAGGCATAACTCTCCTCAGAAGTCTATATGCTACAGAGTATAGTGACAGGGACTTTAGTCAGTCTGTGTAAGGCACATGCTGGAGTCCCTTGATCGTCTTTGTTAGGAACCTCTGAGGTCTCTCCAATTGCTGCAGGTGCTTTGTATGTTATATGCTGAATGGGGTGCTATACTCAATTATTGGCCAGATTCGTGCTGAGTATAGAGGGGTTATATCCTCTTTTGCTCAATAATGATGATGATGATGATAAAGGTGGCGATGAAGATGATGAGCTTTGCAAAATGTCTTATCAGAAAGCTTTGTTAACACAGCATCCCACTTTGTCCAAGGCCAGGTATAGACAATCCATACTTGTATCTTACTAGGGCTCATTTATAACAAAAATACCAAATGTTTATCATGAAAACCTTGCCCTTAATTGCATACCCTTTTTGTGGGATCTGGTACTTCTGAATAAATGCTTCTGTCCAGAAAGCACATAAATGGCCATACATCCATTACCATTTCACATTATTCCCAACTTCCAGATTCTTTTTGGCTTTTTTTTTTTTTTTTTTTTTTTAGTTATTTATTCATCTTTGATTCTTTATGACCGCAAGATCTTTAGCATGCCAGACCTGTCCAGCAACAACTGCTCCTTAAACTCTTACAAATTCATATTCATTACTTCATTAATACTGTCCATCCACTATAACCTCTGCTGCCCCTTCTTCTTTGATATTTACCAGTGTCATTGTCTTCAACAGTCCTGTCTTCACATTATGTGTCATAGAATGTGAGTATTAGCTTTGCCATCAAGCCTTCCAGTCAAAATTCAGGATTTATTTAAGTATTGTCTGGTTCAGTGTTCTTGAAGTCCATGAAATTCTTGAAAGTTCTTTATTTTCTTGTGCCAGAGTTCAAAAGCATCAGTTTTGCAGCACATAGTTTATGTACATTCCAACTTTCACAGCCTTATGTTACCATTGAGGCAATGATACCTTTAACTGCCACGTGTTGACAATGTGATGTCTTTTCTCTATAAATCCCTACTCAGACATCCCATAGCTTTTATTCCAAAAAGTAAGCATCATCAGTACATGGCTGTAATCATCATCTGCAGCAATCTCTGAGCTGGGTAAAATAAAATCTTTCACTGCCTCATGTTCTTTCCCTTCTACTTGCAAATAAGTACCAGGGCTAGGTGACATTATTTTTGTTTTTTGGTGTTAACCAACAAATCATATTTTTATTTTTTTGATGTTGACCAACAAATCATCTTTTACACTTTTGACTTTTACCTTCATCGTCAAACTCGCCTCATTTTTGGCAATTAGACTACTTCTAGGTATACACTAACCAACTCAACACCAGAATTTAATAGTGACAGGATAAAGCTGTAAATGCATTGGGTGGATTGGCTTTAACTCTCAGGTTCTACTTTTGCTATTATAATAGTGAAAGAAATAGCTAAGCAGCTTCTTTGAAAATGTCAAGTTGCTCAACATCTTATTTTATTCATTATATTTCAAAGCAGTGTGTCAAAACTGCTTCAATAACATGCTTTATTCTGGTTCTGTACTACATGATCTCTGCCATTCTGTCTCTCTCTCTCTCTCTCTCTATATATATATATATGTGTGTGTGTGTGTGTGTGTGTGAGTGTGTGTGTGTGTTTGTGTGTGTGTGCATGTGTGTGTGAGAGTGTGTAGAGAGAGAGAGAGAGAGAGAGAGAGAGAAAGAGAGGTATACCTGAAATTATCTAAACAATATAAGATTGACAGTAAAATGATACACAAAAATATCTAAAAGTAAAACTTGGTTTATTTAATTATTTATTTGTCTTTGTTTGCCAGGAATGTCCAACTGGGTAATATCCATTTTCAGTGGAGCCCCATGGAGAAAAGCTCCATTTGTTTACATTGTGTTATACTAAGTTCCAGTTAAACACAAAGTAGTTACATTTCTATTTACATTTATACACACAGTAGTTACCTTTATGCAAACTTACATTTTACAGAGGTAGAGTTAGTAAAGAGAAAGCTGCGTGCAACCTAGTGGATTGTGCATAAAAATGAAACTTATGAAGTATTGAGTTTGAGGACAGTATTTGGAGAGTATAGAGCAGTGAGCACAAAGTCTTAACCTGGTGATGAACATGTGCAGTGCCAAGACTGGTTAAGATGTTGCTTAAGCAGTGGTTTAAAACTGTCAAACAGTTTTATTTGTGTGAGGATACTATTCCAGAGCTTATCAATGTACTGGGAGTAGAAGAAGTCTCCTGCAACATTATTTGACTGATTTGTGAGTAGTAAATTTGTTATTAGAATGGAGGCCCCTAGCAGGACCATAGTGCATTAATAAGTTTTGTAGTCCAGGGCATTTTTCTAGATGATGAATGAAAATAAAAATACGTAAACTAAAAAATATCTAAACATAAAAACTGAAGTTGTACTAAGGAAGGACATTTTCCATTCCCCTACTGTTGGTGCAGTGGGATTTGCTTGTTCTACTGCAAAAACATTCTGGAAAATGTGGATCAGTTTTGTTAGACTTTTTCAATGATTTTATATGTTTCTAGATTATGTCACATTTCGTAATGTTTTTGCAGGGGGGATGCCCACCTGTACCCCATACTAGTTATATGGACTTTGGGAAGGGCATAATCCCTCCCCAGTATAACATCAATTTTGTCAGTGTTCTTCAGTCTAGATATTTTTCAGTTTAGATAACTTTCTGCTGATCTTATTTTTTTAGATCATTTCAGGTACTCCTATATTAGTACATAATTCTTCATGCCAACTTTATTGCTGTTGGCTTTCAGCTCTTACATTTTCAGTATCAGTTTTTCTGGTAATATGTTGTAAATATTTGTGTTGTATACACTACTTGAATTAGGATGCATTACCCAATGAAGCTTAATGCATAGAATCTGATGGTTTTTTTATGTGCTTTCATCTTACCCTTTACATATCAATATTTCTTGTTGTACTTCAAGAAGCTTCACCTTATTCTGGAGTGCACATATGAAGTAAGGTGGTCAGTTGATGACAAGCTTTATAGTACAGCCCTACATTTGAATCCCTCACTATTCATCTGCATACTATGTTACTCAGAGCAGGTCCATTAACTGGAGAGTGCATGTGTACATTTCCAGCTAAAAGAAATTGTAAAAGAAAAAGGATATCTGGAAATGCTAACTGCAAAGACTGCAAAGAAAGCTTCCCCTTTATTGACAACTACATGATCATTTGCAAAAACATTATTTAGTCACAGCTAATCAAGAACAAAACACTTCTTCTAGAGGCCAGTTGCAAAAATGCAAGTACATGGAAATGAACATATTTTTAGGGGTGCAACCCACTAACCCCTTGAAGTAATGCATTCTAACTCCATAGTTGCACAACACATACCTCTAAACGTCTTACCATAAGAAATCTGAACAAATACTAAATTTATGGGGCAACAAAGTCTCAAAATAAGGACAGATTTTAAATATTGATCCTATAAAGTTAGAAAGATGCTAGAATAACATAATTTGTGTTTTCTGAATGATATTAAGCCTGAAACTTAGATGCATGTCATTATTTAATGATTTTAATCCTCAGAAAATCTGGACATTCTATGGAAATCTGAACAGTTGAGAGCAATGGCACAACAGTGGGGAAACATGAAACACCCCAGTATAGTACAACATATTACATCAACAATGATTATGCTGAGACTAAGCACCAGCTTTGGCTACACAATTAGAGGTGATCATGTACAAATAAGCAGGAAAGAAATATAAGTATATGCAGTACTGTTTTCAAAAACAGGTCATCCTGTCCCTTTTATTAGTGTAAATCACAGCATATTGAATAGCTCAGGTGCAAATGATGCAGTGCTGAGCAGTGACTGCAGTGCTGGGGTTCTTAACATACTACTCACTGCCACATACACCCCCTGTGACTGTCAAAGACACTTGACAGCGTTGCATTCTCAACATTCACCTATCCAAAAAAAAACATGTATGAGATCTTTTTGCTTATCAAAATGCTAAATAAGCAAAGAACTACACTTTCAGCAAAGCTTAAGTATTCCTTAAGAGTTCAGCAACAGTGTTATTTACTTACCAAACAAGCTCTGAAATGCATTTCTGTGTTGCAGAACCTCCTGTAAAGTTTAAGATCTCTGCCTGTGCAATGACTTCTTTAAATTGCCATTTTACATTTGCTATCTGTTTTTATTTGCTTAATCTAGGGGAAATGAACTGCATATAAAAACTATGACAGATGTTTATAAATGTAATATAGAATGTGTTGTGTCAGTTTTATATCAATTCATTACTCTGGGAAAAATATGTGGCACATTGGGGAATTAATTCAGGTCTTCACTGCAAGGAATCTCAGTTATAGTTTCTTGTTAATAGTTAGATGTGTACTGAATGACAGAAGCCCTTGGCAGGATACTCCCCCTCCAATCAGAAAAGGCCAGCAGTGACATAAATGAAAATAGAATATCCCAATTTCAGAGAAAAATAATTGCTAAGACACCTTCATTACAACCTTTACAAGCCTGCTAGCTCAGGGATCAGTTAAGCACTGCACTTCTGTTACACTTTAACTCAGTGCTGCTGAATCTGCCTAATAATTTGCATTAAGTAATGTGAACACTACATAGCTAGAAAATGAATTTAACTTTTGAGATCCCATCACCTGTGCATGAATAGATGAAAAGATCCATGACAAACACAAGTGCACACACACACATGCATGCACGCACGCACGCACACATACACACACACACACACACACACACACACACACACACACACACACACACACACACACACACACACAGTTAAATACAGCAGTGTTAACCCCACACAATAATAATTAAAATAAAAACTTCATCGCTGTGCTAGCATTTTTATAATTGCAGAAGAAAAAAATTTGGGATTTTGAACAGGAAGATCAGCTGGCTTGTTACTTGACAAGTTGAAATCTTATAGTTCTAATTGGTTGTACATTTATTCTGTTTGGGGAGACACTTATATACATGTGCATCTGTTTCTGTATATACCATAACAAGAAAACAGGGAATGTTAGCTAGTTTATTTGTCAGCATGCTCAGCTGATGACAGCAAGCTGGTTAAGTCATCGGTGCATGCAAGGATAACAAAAAAGAAAAAAGAAAGTGACTGGCGGGCTATATTATGAACAGAAGGTGGCCAGCATCATTACTGAGAAAAGTATAAGGGCATGTTATTAGACATTATATAAATTGTGATATTTCACCAAAAGAGCAGTACAGAAACACAGCCTATTTGTTTGGCTATTTATACAGTATATGTACAGGTCCTACTTAAGTTATCATGCCCCACCACATCTCACTGAAGGAATGTGGCCATAGGAGTACATCTGCATGTTCCTTGATTAGGTAAGGATGATGAGACTGTGACCATAGCAGTACATCTGCATGTTCCTTGATTAGGTAAGGATGATGAGACTGTGACCATAGGAGTACATCTGCATGTTCCTTGATTAGGTAAGGATGATGAGACTGTGACCATAGGAGTACATCTGCATGTTCCTTGATTAGGTAAGGATGATGAGACTGTGACTGACATAGCAATGTGGGCTCAAATGTAGTTGCACCCAGCTCCATATTCCATCAGCATTATTAACACAAAGACCCACAGACACAGAGTTTTGTGTATACATACATTACCATTCCTATGCACACTAGATTTTTAGTTTCGAAATATCTGCATTACAAAAAAAAAATCTAACATTGAACAGCTAGGAAGTATCGTGTTAACACATGGCAAAAAGAAGTTGTAAAAATGCTAGGAAAAAAATCCAGGTGTTTCCCAAAATGTTTAGCCCAGAAATTCCAATGAAAAGGAATTGACCTGTATATGGCCTATAAATCACCCCTAATTTACCATCATCTCATACTTCGTTGAACTTGCTCCACATTCTCACACTACTGAGCATTCTTACAGCCCCACCCCCTCCAGTTATCCACTCTTTCCCATTACGAGGATGTCTGGGATGTTACATCACTTCACTGACGTTTTCACTGTCAGTGTATGTGTGTGTGTGTATGTGTACATGTGTGTGTGTGTGTGTGTTTGTGTGGGATTGCTCACTCGCTCTAACTCTTCATTGTTTGTGTGTGCTTGAAAAGCTGAAGTAGAAGTACAGAAGTCAAACTCCGTCCTTAAGGGCTGAATTTGACTTATGTACTTTCATTTCGCTTTTCTGTTACACTCCAGGCTCTCACACCATCCCATAAGAAGTAATTTCAAAAACTGTTACATTTCATACCTGCACATGCATGTTTTAACAAGGCTGATCAATGGTAGGGTTAGCAGCTAATGAGACAGTGCAGTACATGCCCAAAACAAGTTTACCAAAACAACAAGAAAGCAACCAGTAGTAAACTCAGTCAAACTTCTGTATACACAATCTCCTCTCCTTAGACCTTGTTGAGGTGAACAGGTTTATGTTTTACAGTGATCCTAATGGCTACAATCTTTGAAATCTTGTAAATTTGTAGGATAATCTATGAAAAACATTCCGGAGTTGAGGGTGCAGAAGAGAAATGATCCAGTCTCTAAAGACATCAAGAGAAATGTCTGTGAGGGAAACTCTCATATGGTGGTATAAATCCTATGTGTTTACTTAGGGAAAAGGGCAGTTTAACTGTTTATTAAGGCCTTCAATGGAATGGTCTGGAGTTTACTTTCTGGAAGTCAGGTACTGAGGCAGACTGAGTATTGAGGAAAACATGGGACTGCATCACCAAAACACCCATCCAGTTTATAGTAAACAAATTTGCAAATGATCTGCATCCTCCATCAGCATTTGGAAGCATCCAACATCTTTTTTGTTTCTTCAAAGGTGAAACAGTGCTGACAATACTGTCTTTCCTGTGAAGTTAAAGGTAGTAAGATGTATTTAAGTGTATAGCAAGTGTACTGGAATTACACATCTTCTTATGGGATTTTTATTAAAAGATTATTTTAGTGTCTGTAATGTTAGTTCACATCTGCATGTGGGGAGGAATGGGAAAAGGTCACACACAGTGTTATCACTTCTAGTCCGTAAACAGAAATTGCACCAACACTGATTTTTTACAGAGAGCCATGGCCTGTGAATACAGAATCAATGAGCTTAACCTGGCAGGCTGAATACTCTCTACATTTACAACTCATAAATTGGTAGGGTACATTTGAATTTCACTAACTGTAGACTGAAAATTACAGTTGGGACTTTGCTGGTGTATACTTTGAGCTCTTTTTGATTAAACATATTTTTAGATGCTGCTGTGTTTGACAACTTGTGTTATTTATACAATAAAGATCCAATTTTTAAACAAACTGTTTATTAAAAGTGCAAGAAGTATATTAGACTTGGCCAGGGCATTGAGTTCAGGAATTGAACTGTATTTAGATATATGATTTTAGATTTAAATTATTACAAAATATAGAGTTGCATTTTAATTCAATGATTGAATGTGCTGGACCAGGAATGTCTGTGTGACTGGCTCTAGCTGCTGGCCCTTCCTGATATTCTTAATGGCTTATGATTGGAGAAGTGAACGCCTTGGAGTACTTAGACTAAATTACTTCTTAAACTTCAAAGAAAAGAAACTTTTTTACTATTAAAAAGCAGAATTTTCCTATTACCTATCCAGTTATTTTGGAATGTGTTACATTTAAGTCTAATTTCAGTTTATGCTGCATGTATGTGTGTGTGTGTGTGTGTGTTTGTGTGTGTGTGTGTGTGTGTGTGTGTGTGTGTGTGTGTGTGTGTGTGTACAACTCATCTTCTTTGGTTGTGCAAAAACAAAAATGATGGAGGTAGAAAGGCCCAAAATCAGTGGATTTTTTAAATATTTTTCCAATTCAATTAAAAAGTTAATATCACAGCAAGATTTGCATTATCTAAACAATAGAAAGCATGAAACTGTACTGCCTTGCATGACTGACTGTAAGCCTAAGTGATTTGCCAGAAGATCTAAAGTATTATGAGACACAGGGAAAAATATGAAGTAAAAATTAGGGATGTTCTGCAAAATTCAGGACAAGAAGCATTTGGGTGTGTTTTTATGTGTGTAGGGAGAAGGAAACAATCATTTTACCTTTTGACCTTAGGGAACTAGCAGTGCAAATAAGGAATATGTACTTCCTTTTAAGACAATGCTTTGGGAATCACGAACTCAGTACCAGGTTATACAAATGCAGTGATGTGGTTACCGGGAATTAGTTCTTGAAGACTAGAATACTTTATGTGTATATATATATATATATATATATATATATATATATATATATATATATATATATAATATCAATATCTATATCTATAGCTATATCTATCTCTACCCTCTCTCTCTCTCTCTCTCTCTCTATATATATATATATATATATATATAGGGAAGGGCATACATGTAAATATGTGCAGGTGTGTGTGTGTGTGTGTGTGTGTGTGTGTGTGTGTGTGTGTGTGTGTGTGTGTGTGTGTGTGCAAAACTTTATCTATCCTTATTTATCTCTGTTTAGCTACATATCTA
>NC_056732.1:865790116-866002616 GCF_019279795.1 Protopterus annectens | reverse complement strand
GTTTACTTTTGCCTTCTTCCTCTTTCTGTCTTCTATCTTTACCAGTGTTTCTGCAGTGATCCACTCTTTCTGATGATACTTTTTAGGTCCCAGTGTCTCTTGACAAGCTAAGTCTACAGCCTTTTTCACATTCTGCCAAGAGCTGTTTACTCCACCCTCCTCAACCAGTTCTTGTAGCACTTCAAATTTGTTCTTCAGTGCAATGTTGAACTGTTCTTTTGTCTGAGAATCTTTCAATAGATGAACATTGTATTTGATTCTCCTAGATGACTCTTGAACCTGGGTTCTTTTTAGCTTTAGCTTCAGTCTAGCCACCACCAAGTGATGGTCAGATGCTACATCTGCCCCTCTTTTCACTCTGACATCTTGCAATGTTCTTCTAAACCTTCTACAGATGCATATGTGATCTATCTGGTTTTCTGTTGTGTAGTCAGGGGAGACCCATGTATTTTTGTGTATCCGTTTGTGGGGAAAAATGCTGCCTCCATTGACCAAATTGTTGAGAGCACATAGATCAACAAACCTTTCACCATTCTCGTTGATTGTTCCCAGAGCATGTGTACCCATGATTTGCTCATATCCTATGTTACTGGATCCGACCTTGGTATTTATATCGCCCATAAGGATAGTAAGGTCTTTGTCTGTGTAGGTCTCGAGGATCTGCTACAGTCTTTCATAAAACTGATCTTTATCTTCCTCTTCACTGTCATTAGTTGGTGCGTAGCACTGGACCACATTCATTACAATTTTCTTCTTCTTTGTACGGAATGAAGCTGTGATGATCCTGGGGCCATGTGCTTCCCATCCAATCAGGGCCTGTTTAGCCAACATAAGACCAACCCCTTGGGAGTGAAGTGCTTCACTGTCCTCATGTCCAGAATAAAGCAGCAACTCTCCTGTAGATAATCGACACTGACCAGCCCCTTTCCACCTTGTCTCACTGATTCCCAACAAACTCAAGTTGTTATTTCTCATTTCTGCTGCCACTTGGGCTGCCTTGCTTAGCTCATACATGGTCCTGACATTCCATGTGCCAATGTTTATTTTCCTGGTAGAGAGAAGGGTGCTCTGCTTTGTGGCGTCCTTTCGGCTTTGGCCACAAAACTTCATAAATCTTCCATTTGAAGAACCCTCCTCTTCCAAGACAAGATTGTCTGTGTTTCCTGTAGTTGGTGTTTTTGTAGCAAATAGTTTTTTACGGGATGGGGTTGCTAACCCTAAGCCCAACCCTCCTCCTTTTTCAGCCGGGCTTGGGACCGTCCTTGGCGGAGTTGCCCATCAGCACACTACTACACATGTGTTGAGCATCAATCTTGGTTCTTACAAAAACTGAAAAAAAAAAACAAAACAAAAGAAAGCATCTTTCTGGTCCCTTGCTAATTATATATACTAACTCCACAATCTCACAATTCTCAGGAAAAAGGCAAATTCGCTATCCCCTGGAATCATCCAATCTGATACTTTTGCCGATAGGTGTTGACCATTGGTTTAGTGAACCAAATTGTGTCAACTAAGCAGATGTTGACCAAAGCTCCATTTGACACAAGCAGGGAAACCCATATATATATATATATATATATATATATATATATATATATATATATATATATATATATATATATATATGTGTGTGTGTGTGTGTGTATGTGTGTGTGTGTGTGTGTGTGTGTGTGTATGTGGGTGGGTTTGTATTTGTATATGTACATATGTATGTATATGTATAACTTAAATCTATCTAAAAAGATCTAGACACAAAAACTTGCAATAAAAAATGCTGGCTAAAAATAATCAACAAAAATATCAACAGCTTTACTTCCAGGTTAGGAGGTAAAATTGGGAAGCATGCAAATAGAAGACAATGTTTTTGCAGGGGACATAAGCCTCGATGTACTTCTACACTCTCACTAATTAAATATTCTATCTGTGAGATTGCATAATACAGGGGACAGGACATATTTCCCAACCCCAATATTGTGATATTGCTCAAATAAAAGATCTAAATCTCAAATCCATATGGAAAAAAATCACTGTTTTTTTGTTTTACATACCTTGAAATTTTGTCTAGAGCATGCAAATAAGGCTGTTGATGTATTTTTAGGCTGGCCTTGATATATATATATATATATATATATATATATATATATATATATATATATATATATAGATATCTATATACACACGCACACACACACACACACACACACAAATACTTGCACACACACACACACACACACACACACACACACACACACACACACACACACACACACACACACACACACACACACACACACACACATACATAGGATGAGTGAGAGAGAAATTCCAACTCATAGATCTTAGAGATGATATAAATATAATTAACCAACAGTGTGTAGGGTGCAGGGGGATTGTCCAAAAAAAGATGGTGAGTTTTGGTTAGTTTTTGTATTTCTATAAGTTGCCTTTTGATCATCTGTGTTTGAGTTGTACTTTGATATGTTGCACCATAAGTATAATTTTTTTTTTTTATAACATTCAGTAACGTTCATCTGTGTAAAGCCATTTCAAGTATAATGGGTTTTATGTTGGCTTCTCTTGGATCTTCCTCATCTTCCTTAAATACATTGGTGCATAGATGAATTAATGAAGCCACAGATAACAAAGAGATTGAACTGTATGTGTATTAATAACAAAAAGTGCCTGGATCATCACTGAAGGAACAATTAAGGCCTGGAATTTATCTATTATGTAAGCAATGTTGGTACAATAAAATATCATTGAAGAAGCACAATGAGTCAGTCTGCTAGCCACATATTTGACATCAAGCAGATGATGACACAGATTCAATGAGCTGGCCTGCAAAATTTTAGTCCTGTAGGCCTTATCTAATCTTATTATAAGACATTACAGGCCAATCAATGTTAACCTCCTACTCCATCTCTAAGACAGTATCAAAGTATGTTTAAAAAGTGAAGTGAATGTTTAGAAAATATGACAACATTATATATGTCTAAGTCATGTTATGGAGCCATTTACCTTAAAACTGTCAGAAGGAAAGGATGATGTCTTTGTATTTAATCTGTAAAATTAATTATTGGGCAGGTTTAGATACCCAGTGACCGCACTAACAAATGCTATTTTTATTTTATGCCTCCTTTGAAAGAAGCAATATAGTTTTTTGGCCAGATTCAATAAAGCCTAC
This sequence comes from Protopterus annectens, assembly GCF_019279795.1. Classification (NCBI taxonomy): domain Eukaryota; kingdom Metazoa; phylum Chordata; order Ceratodontiformes; family Protopteridae; genus Protopterus; species Protopterus annectens. The sequence goes on along the minus strand of NC_056732.1, from coordinate 865,999,432 downwards.
ACAGTTTGTTTACAGTGTCTGTGCACTGCAGTGTGATTCTCACATGTTAGCTCACTGTCTTGGATTTAATAAGTGGTTCTACATGGTGTGTAGAGCCAAATAGAGCCATGCAGACAATGTAAACACTGTGGTATGCTAATTATAGCATAAGCAGGTGAATTGTATGCTAATTAATCAATCCAAGATGGATGAGCTATTCAGCAAGCTATAAAGTAACTGCGTAAACTCAGTGTTGGTTTTCCCTGCAAATTCCAAGACTTATTGGAATACAACCATGCAAAGGAGTCTACACAGACACAATGTTGGGGGCTGCTGCTGTTTTAATTCATGTGTATGTGCAACAGGCTGAAGTCTATGCTGTTGCTGCTTCTAATAGGCCAAGGCCAAGAAGGAGAACAGTTTTCAGACCCCATTTAACTTACCACAATGTACATGACATGGAAATTGTAAAGTGCTACAGGGTGGATAGAGACACACTACAGGAACTCTGCAACCTCTGTCGTCCTCAGCTCAGAGCCAGGGATAACTGAGGGGAACCCATCCTAGTGGAGACAAAGGAAGGTGTAGCACTTAGAATTTTAGCTACAGATATCTTTCATAGACCAACAGGGGATGTTCTGGGAGTGTCCAGGATCCTCCAACAATTCCTGAATGCTATGCTACAGCATGCCAGTGACCAGTATTTTCCTGGTACTCCTGAGGACAAGAACAGAAATATGCAGGAGTTCTACACTGTGGCACACTAACCTGAAGTACTGTATTGTACACATATAGAAATGAAGGTACCACCCAAGGAACAAGGAAAGTTCTACATAGATATAAAGGGTTTCCACTCTATTAACTGTCAAGTCATGTGTAATGCCAAGGGAATCATCTTGAATGTGTATGCTGACAAGCGAGGCTGTTACCCTGACTCACATATCTGTCACGCCTCCCAACTGTTTCAGATGTTCACTAGGTGGGATATTCCACAGGGTCATCTATTGGGGGATGCAGATTATTCTCTGGAACCATGGCTGATGATGCCCATCAGAAATGCACATGCCCCTGCTGAAGAACACCATAATGAGGAACACACAAACTGAAATATCATAGAGTATGTGTCTGGGCTGTTGAAGTCACTGTTCCAGTACCTGGATGCATCTGGGGGAGCTCTGCAGTACACTCCACATACATGTACTGAAATCTTCACCATATGTGCCATGCTTCACAACATCATCCTGAGAAAACAGCTTCAGCAGGATCAACATGGGGAAGGGGCACACATCCCATTACCAATGCCAATGTCACCACGGTCATATGCAGTTGAGGAGTCAGAGGGGGAAGCAGCAGCTGCTGTGGGTGTCAGCAGATGTAGGCATGCTCAATATGCCCTTGCATTGGTTAAGAGGCAATGCATACCACACTCATTCACCACCTAAGTGGCTAAAACCTTCCTCCTACGCACGTACATATAGTAACATTGATGCCTGGCAATGCTCACAACCTTTACATACCTATGTAATGGCTATGTACTGATAGCATCCAACAGAGTCAACTCTAAACTAAAACTGTTGTAACTGTCACACGAACCACCTGCATGTCCTCTCTCACCACATCCATAAACCTTATCTTAGGCCTTCCTCTTTTCCTATTACCTGGCAGCTCCATCCTTAGCATCCTTCTACCAGTATATCCAGCATCTCTCCTCAGCACATGTCCAAACCAATGCATTCTCACTTCACTGCTTTGTCTCCAAACCATCCAACCTGAGCTGACCTTCTGATATATAATAATTTCTAATTCTGTCCATCCTCATCACACCCAATGCAAATCTTAACATCTTTAACTCTGCCACCTCCAGCTCTGACTCCTTTCTTTTTGTCAGTGCCACTGTCTGCAACTTATATAATATAGCTGGTCTCACTACCATCTTGTAGATATTCCCTTTCACTCTTACTGCTACCCGTCTATCACAAATCACTTCTGACACTCTTCTCAGCTCAATCCACTCTGCTTGCACTCTCTTCTTCACCTCTCTTCCACACTCACCATTACTCTGAACTGCTGATCCCAAGTATTTAAACACATCCACCTTCTCCAACTCTACTCTCTGCATCATCACCATTCCTCTGTCCTCACTCTCATTAACACATATATATTCTGTCTTAGTCCTACTGACCTTCATTCCTCTCCTCTCTAGAGCATATCTCCACCTCTCCAGGATCTCCTCTACCTGTTCCCTACTCTCACTCCAAATTACAATGTCGTCTGAAAATATCATAGTCCACTTGGACTGCAGTCTGTCAACCTGTCCATCGCCATTGCAAATAGGAATGGACTCAGAGCTCATCCTTGATGTAATCCCACCTCCACCTTGAATGCATCCATCACTCTTACCACAGACCTCACCACTGTCACACTGCCCTCATACATATCCTGTACCACTCTTACATACTTCTCTGCAACTCCCAACTTCCTCATACAATATCACATCTCCTCCATAGGCACCCTGTCATAGGCTTTCCCTAAGTCCACAAAGATACAATGCAACTCCTTCTGACCTTCTCTATACTTCTACATCAAAACCCTCAAAACAAACATTGTATCTGTAGTATTCTTTCCTGGCATGAATCTGTATTGCTGCTCAGTAATCATCACCTCCCTTCTTAACCTAGCTACCACTATACTTTCCCAAAACTTCTTGCTGTGGCACTTTTATCCCTCTGTAGTTACTACAGCTCTGCACATCACCATTATTCTTAAAAATCAATACCATAGGCTCATAGGATCATAGGAAGTTATTAGGTTAATGGCTCTGGGGCCCTTACAAGCCTAGCCAAGATTTTATCCCCAAAAAAGAAACCTCATTCAGTACCTATTGCCCCTGTCAGTGATGGACACAGGTGGGAACCCTGGGACAAATTTGTGGTTTTCCATCCACTCATCAAGGTTGTGCTTGAAGAGGGTCAGTGAGGTACTCTGTTAGACATTTATAGGAAGTGTATTCCAGAGACAGGGTAGCCTCTACAAGAAAAAAAATGTCTCTCCAGTAAGTTTTGTTGATGTCACATATTAGATGTAGGACTTTTGAGCTGGTAATGCATAAGGAGTTAGACTTCTGGATATAGAGCATCTCTAATAGGGCAAGGTCTGATAATGCCTTGTAGGTAAGGCACAGATCACCTCTGAGCAATCTGTACAATACTGAGTAGAGTGGGAGTGATTTGAGCCTGTCCACATAGGACTGGTGTTGGTGGCCATGGATTTTCTTTGTGAGGTATTTCTATGGCCTATCCAAGTGGTGCAGATGTTTGGAGAGGTACATACCAAACAGGGCATTATACTCCATTATTGGCCTAATGAGGGAGGAGTGCAGAGAGGTAAAAACCTCCTTTTTTTCTGGATGCAATCCCTTTACTTATGAGATGAAACAAGTAAAAAGGCTTTTTGTTTTTTTTAATAGAATTTTATTGAAATCAATGCTGAAATGAACAACAATTATAAAAATAATTGAATACATTTTAAGTACAATAAATATAAAAAACAGAATAGTGTTATAAAGAACAAAGATAACATAAACTATATGCAAGTATGTTCACTATGCAGGCATCAAATATCGCTGATTAGGCTAAAAAATAAAGTTTGGATTAACATTCAAATTATTGTATAGTTAATAATTGAATAATACTCTTCAATAATTATATAATGTATTCTTAGAAGATCTAGATTTAACGGTTAACAATTCAAGCTTAGAAACATCATTGAGAAGATCTTTAAAGTTTTGAAAAGAGGGAATATGTGAAGATTTCCAGTTTTTGTGATTTATTTCCTGGCAATGGATAAAACAGCCCATAAAATTGAATATTTACTTGGTTTGACACAAGATGGGATTGGATTATTGAATAAAACTAATGATTTGTTGAGTGAAAAATTATCGGTAAAGATTATCTGTACGAAATTATTAATGTCTTCCCAAACGTTTTTTAAAAGTAAGCAATCATAAAATATGTGTGTCCAGTTTGCATTAACTTCCTTTTTACATCTCCAACATAAAATGCTATCTTTAGTTATTTTATTAATATTAGATGGTGTGAGAAATGATTTGTTTAAAAATTTCCACGTGAATATTCTCCATTTGAGGGAAGATGTAGTTTTACCAGCTGACTGAAAAATATTTAATTTATCTATGTGTGAGAGATAACAATTATTAGTAATGGAGGAAATTTTCCAATAATTATTTGTGTGTGTATCCAAATCTGATTTAGTTATTCTATATATTTGTGAAAGACTGATTTTCATTGTATTGTTCTGTTGAGTTAAAATAATTAGATACGGCATACATTTGGGGATTGCAGTCTTAGTTGTGCTGGGGATTAGATCTAGTTTATCTTTGATAAATTTTCTAGCTTCTTGTAAATCTAGCCATAACATAGAGTCAAGATGATACTCTTCTATAAGAGTATTAACTGATTTTAACTCAAGATTATTTATCATTTGATGCTAAGCTATTAGGTGCTTTTGTTTGAATAATAACATTTTATGATAGTCTATAGTAAAAATGATCCCTTGTGTGTAAGCTATGGGAAAGATAAGGAATTTCCAGCTTTCATATGTTTTATATCTAAGGGCAAAATGTTTAAAGGATCTTAAAATTAGAATTATGCAGTAAAATTTAAATGTTTGGGTATAATAATAATAATAAGAAAACAATTCTTTCAATATCCAGATAAATGTGTTAGCTATTAATTTTAACATATAGGTATCATTATTATTTATTGGAGTTTGGGATAAAAGTAAAATATATTTTTTCCATTTAGCTGAATATTTACTGTAAATAAGATGGGGAATTGTTTTAATTATGGAAGCGATTGAATAAAGTTCTAGATTAGGTAATGCAATACCTCCACTATCCCAGATATACATTTGATATGATAACGCAATTCTAGATTTAATTGGGTGCCAAATTAATTTTTTAATCATTGTATTACATTTTTTGATAATTGAATATGTGGGGGTATAGATATAGATTGAATTATATACAAAAATTCGGGGAGTATTACCATTTTTATAACTGACAATTTCTTATCCATCGAGAATCTTATTTCTGACCATCTATCTAATAAATTATCTATGGTTTTAATACTTTCATTAAAGTTCAGTTTTAGTGCATCTTTTATGTTATCAGTAATAATACCTAAATATGTAATTTGATGAGATTGCCTTATATATGTTTTAAAATTATCTTGTATATTGAATTTTTTTGACTAACCAAATGGATTTGTGTTTTATTATGACCGAACTTAAGGCCTGAGTTTTTTTTGAAAATTATTTATGTCATTAAATAAGTTTAGTAAAGATGGATTTTTGCCACCCAAAGTAATCAGTATATCGTCCGCAAACATTTGAATTTTAGATGTTTCATTAAACCCCAGTTCATATTTTTTAATACTACTATTGTTCCTTATCAAATTTGCCCAGGGTTCCATAATTAAAGTGAAAAAAGGGGAGACAGCGGGCAACCTTGTTTAGTGCCTTATACAATTGGTATAAACTGGAAATATTTGAACCTATTTTAATATATGCTTGACAGCCACTGTATAAATGAGTAATAAGATTGATCAAATTATTTGAAAAATGAAGTTCCTCCAAAAGAATAAATAAATATTCCCAGTTGATTGTGTCAAAAACACAATTTATATCTAAACTGATCATAGTTAGATTGTTTTTTAAGATCTTTACTGATTCAATTAAGGTTATTATTCTCTTGATGTTATCATAAGAGTTTCTATTTATTATGAAGCCTGTTTGATCCGATTCTACTAAACTAGGAAGAACATTTTTAAGCCTGTTGGCGTATATAGACATAAACATTTTATAATCTGTATTTAATAAGGACATAGGTCTATATGATTTACATTTAGTGAGATCTTTGTCTTGTTTTAGGATACGAGTAATGAAGATATATTTCCAGGATGGTGGGATGAGGTTTTTAGTTTTTGCTATATTAAAAACAGAGTGTAAAATTGTGAGAGCTTTAGTAGGTAAAATTTTGTATATTTCTGGAATAATGCCATCAATGCCTGGGGCTTTATTTTGTATACGTTTGTTAATTTGAAGTTGAATATCTTTAAAAGTAATTTGACTGTCTAGTAATTTAACTTGTTCTTCTGTTAATTTTTTTTGTTAATTTTTTTTTTATAAATGTCTGCATATCTTTTTTTGGGATTTATTAGCTCAGTGGAATGATTTAGTTTGGAATAAAATCTCTAAATTCATTTAATATATTATATAAGCCAGAGATCATATTCTTTTTCTGTGGTGAATAACGTTTTTCAATGCGATTAAGTTTATTTAGTCTTTTAGTTTTATTAGCTAGAATATTCATGGATCTAGGGTTTGTTCAAAAGGTAATACATTTAAATTTCTCTAAACTAATCATAGTTTTATGATTTAATATTTCAAAATAATTCCTGTTAAAGAATCTATGTCTTTTTATTTAACTTTATCTTCTTTGTTTTTGAAAGGTCAAGATTCAATTTGTCGAGATTAGATTGTAACTCTTTTAAATCTTTATCCCAGGCAATTATTTTCTTTTTATACCAATCAATTATTCTGCCATATAAGTAGGACTTCACTGCATCCCAAATGAAAATTTCAGATGTATCATTAGTGGTGTTAAGTTCAATAAAGTTATGAACTTCAGTAGAACTGAAGGCATTAAAATCATTTAATTTACTGATATATGCTGGGATTCTTTTTATCTGAACATTAGAAATTGAATGAGTATAAATATCAAAAGTTATGGAATTATGGTCAGAGAGGGGATAAATAATCACATTTGCTTTAAAGAATCGGCTAAGTTATTAGAAATAAAATCTTTGTCTATCCTTGACTATGAATTATGTCTATGTGAATAGACTGTATAGAAAAGTGAATCTGGAATCTGTCTGGTTATTTATGTCCTTTAACAAAAAGGATTCAAAAAATTCTTTGATTAACTTGGCCGTGGCCAAAATCCTTCTTTTACCTATAAAGGTGGAGTCTTTGCTGTCAAAAATACAATTAAAATCACCTGCTAGTATGATATTACCTTTAGAGAAATGTGAAATATGATCAATATTTTGCTGTGCTGAATTGAATCCAAGGCCAGGAATCCAGTATATATTGAATAAAGTGAATATTGTATTGTTGTATTCCATAATTACTGAAGCTATCATACCTTTGTTGTCTTGGTAAGTTTCTATTATTTTAGGTAGGGGTAGTTTATTATTCCATAGTATTGCAACACCTCTCTTTTTTGAGAGTGCTCAGAGCTAACCAGGATAGAAAAAAAGATTTAGAGTCGAATTTAGAAATATCTTCAGAAATCAAATGAGTTTCTTGTAGAAATATTGAGAGTTTTGTAATGTTAGATATTTATTTAAAGATCTTCTCTTCTAAGGGTTGTTTAGACCATTAATGTTAAGTGAAATGCAATATAAAGAAGTTATGACATAGTGTCTAAATCAAATAATACATATTAACTATGAGTTTTATTAATTTTTTGCCTGTTTATAGATAGTAGATATATATAAAGAATACAACTGTTTAATATACATAAGGTATAAAAAATAGATAAAACCAAAGATATATTTAAATAAATTTCACCTATGCAAATTGTAGTGAACATCAAAAGCAGTGTTATCAAAGAATTATAACAGAAACTTTTAACAAAAAAAAAAACACCCAAACCCTCCTGGAGTTATAAACTCCTAATTTGAGTGACGTCAATCACTCAAATTAACATTCTAACTAGCAGCAAGTTTCAATCAGGATCTGCCTAGTAGTAAAATAATACATAATTGAAGAAGTATAGATTTTAAGTGGGTCTATATTAGAAGCTCAAAGGTGTACTTATCCGAATACACAAACGCTGACACGTCTTCATCGAACCGCAAAAACATCAATCATCCTGGAGCACGAAATCCGAAACATCGAATCGTCATGGTTGGCCCTTCTGCAGTATAGCTCTGTAAGGTAAGTGTGCGATAGTTACAGACCTTAGGGTTAGGGTGCAGGTTAAGGTAAGTGCATACATGGTGGTATTTGCAAGATTTAGTGTAGGGTTTAGTTTAGGGTTAGGGTTTTGGTTAGTGTGTGTATGTGGTTTATTTAGTTTGTTTGGGTAGGTAGTATGTAGCGGGTGGTGGGGTGGGACAACTATGGTGGTTCAAGTTTTTGAATTTTGCGGTTTACGGCGTTCGGTGTATTCGTGGTTCCCGGAATATGTGTCGTTGTTTTTGTATTCGGTGACTAGGGCTTTCGTGATTTTAATATAGACCCCTTTTAAATGAAGTTATATTTTCAAAATAGCTAAGTAAGCTTATCTAAGATGTATAATTATAAAACCAATAAGATGATAACTAACATTAAGTAATAATAGGCAATAACATAATATACTACTGTATGAATTCCAATAGTGAAATAAACTTGTTTTAGTAATTGACATTAACATATGACTATTTACTATCCTAAATGATTGGAAACTAGCTATAATCAGTATATTTAATGGAATTAAACCAATTTTTGTATGTTAATTTTAATATTCAAAATTAAATCAAAAAACATAGCAGTAATAGGGATGAAAATAAGTCTTTGTAGACAAAAATAGTCAACAACATTTTGGGAAATCAAACATCAAATAATTAACTCAGCCACTGTGGATGCACATGCCAGTGCATTTCTTTTTGCGGTCCCAAGCCCGGATAAATGGGGAGGGTTGCATCAGGAAGGGCATCTGACATAAAATTTTGCCAAATCATACATGCGGACAACAGTACAGATATACATACCGGATCAGTCGACGCCCGGCTTAACAATGACCGCCACCAGTACTGTTGGCCAACAGGGTGCTGGCAGAAATTGCACTACTGTTGGCCGTAGGAGGAGAAGAGGGGGAAGGCATGCCTGAAGGCAGGTAAAGGCTAGGACTGTGATAGTGAGGGTCAGAACTTTGAATGTTGGCAGTATGACTGGTATAGGGAGAGCGCAAGCTGATATGATGGACAAAAGGAAGTTTGGTATACTGTGTGTCCAAGAGACTAGATGGAAGGGGAGCAAGGCTAGGTGTATCGGAGGTGGGTTCAAATTGTTTTATCATGGTGTGTATGGGAGGAAAAATGGCATAGGGGTTATCCTGAATGAACAGTATGCTAAGAGTGTTTTGGAGGTGAAAAGAGTGTCGGATACAGTGATGTTTATGAAGCTGGAAATTGATGGTGTAATGATGAATCTTGTTAGTGCATATGGTCCACAAGTTGGGTGTGCAATGGATGAGAAAGAAAAATTTTGGAGTGAATTGGATGAAGTGGTGATGACTGTACCCAAGGGTGAGAGACTGGTGATTAGAGCAGATTTCAATGGGCATGTTGGTGAAGGGAACACAGGGGATGAGGAAGTGATGGGTAGGTATGGTATTAAGCAAAGGAATGCAGAGGGTCAGATGGTAGTGGATTTTGTGAAAAGGATGGACATGGCTGTGGTGAACATGTATTTTAACAAGAGTGAGGAGCATAGGGTGACATACAAGAGTGGAAGAAGATGCACACAGGTGGATTATATCTTATGTAGAAGAGCCAGTCTGAAGGAAATTGGAGACTGTAAAGTGGTGGCAGGGGAAAGTGTAGTTAGGCAGCAAAGGATGGTGGTTTGTAGGATGACATTGGTGATCAAGAAGAGGAGGATGAGTGTGAGGGCAGCACCAAGGATCAAATGGTGGAAAGTGAAAAAGGGTAATTGTGAGGTGAAGTTCAGGGAAGAGTTAAGACAGGCACTGAGTGGCAGTGAAGAGTCATCGAATAGCTGGGTAACTACAGCAGAGCTTGTAAGAGAGATGGCTAGAAAGGTGCTAGGTGTGACATCTGGAAAGAGGAAGGACAAGTAGACCTGGTGGTGGAATGAAGAAGTAGAGGAGAGTATACAGAGAAAGAGGTTGGCAAAGAAGAAGTGGGATTTGTCAGAGAGATGAAGAAAGTAGACAAGAGTATAAGAACATGAGGTGCATGGCAAAGGGAGAGGTGGCGAAGGCTAAAGATAAGGAGTATGAAGAGTTGTATGAAAGGTTGGGCACTAAGGAGGGAGAAAAGGACCTTTACCGATTGGCTAGACAGAAGGACCGAGCTAGTAAAGATGTGCAGCTGGTAAGGGTGATAAAGGATAATGAGGGAAATGTACTCACAAGCGAGGAGAGTGTGTTGAGCAGATGGAAAGAGTACTTTGAGGGGTTGATGAATAAAGAGAATAAGAGGGAGAAAAGGTTGGATGATGTGTGGATAGTGAATCATGAAGTGCAGTGGATTAGCAAGGAGGAAGTAAGGATAGCTATGAAGAGGATGAAGAATGGAGAGGCTGTTGGCCCAGATGACATACCTGTGGAAGCATGGAGGTGTTTAGATGAAATGGCAGTTAAGTTTTTAACTAGATTGTTTAATGAAATCTTGGAAAGTGAGAGGATGCCTGAGGAATGGATAAAAAGTGTTTTGGTACCGATTTTTAAGAATAAGGGTGATGTGCAGAGCTGTAGTAACTACAGAGGGATTAAATTGATCAGTCACAGCATGAAGTCATGGGAAAGAGTAGTGGAAGCTAGGATAAGAAGGGACATGATGATTAGTGATCAGCAGTATGGTTTCATGCTAGGAAAGAGCACTACAGATGAGATGTTTGCTCTGAGAGTGTTGATGGAGAAGTACAGAGAAGGTCAGAAGGAGTTGCATTGTGTCTTTATGGACTTAGAGAAAGCATATAACAGGGTGCCTAGAGAGGAGTTGTAGTATTGCAAGAGGAAGTCGGGAGTGTCAGAGAAGTATGTAAGAGTGGTACAGGATATGTGCAAGGGTAGTGTGACAGCTGTGAGGTCTGTAGTGGGAATGATGGATGCGTTTAAGGTGGAGGTGGGATTACATCAAGGATCAGCTCTGAGTCCTTTCTTATTTGCAATAGTGATGGACAGGTTGACAGACGAGATCAGACAGGAGTCCACGTGGACTATGATGTTTGCAGATGACATTGTGCTCTGTAGTGAGAGTAGGGAACAGGTGGAGGAGACCCTGGAGAGGTGGAGATATGCTCTAGAGAGAAGACGAATGAAGGTCAGCAGGACTAAGTCCGAATATGTGTGTGTGAAAGAGAGGGAGGATAGAGGAATGGTGAGGATGCAGGAAGTAGAGGTGGTGAGGGTTGATGAGTTTAAATACTTGGGAACAACAGTTCAGAGTAATGGTGAGTGTGGAAGAGAGGTGAAGAAGAGAGTACAGGCACAATGGAGTGGGTGGAGAAGAGTGTCAGGAGTGATTTGTGACAGATGAGTACCAGTAAGTGTGAAAGGGAAGGTCTACAAGAGGGTAGTGAGACCAGCTATGTTATATGGGTTGGAAACAGTGGCACTGACAAAAAGGCAGGAGTCAGAGCTTAACGTGGTAGAGTTGAAGATGTTAAGATTTGCACTGGGTGTGACGAGGATGGACAGCATTAGGAATAAGTATATTAGAGGGTCAGCCCAAGTTGGAAAGTTTGGAAACAAAGCCAGAGAGGCAAGATTACGTTGGTATGGACATGTGCTGAGGAGGGATGCAGAGTATATTAGGAAAAAGATGCTAAGGATGAAGCTGCCAGGTAACAGGAAAAGAGGAAGGCCCAAGATAAGGTTTATGGATGTGGTGAGAGAGGACATGCAGGTGGTTGGTGTGACAGAGCAAGATGCGGAGGACAGGAAGAAATGGAAACAGATGATCTGCTGTGGCGACCCCTAACAGGAACAGCTGAAAGAAGAAGAAGAAACATCAAATAATTATAGGCTTTGAGAGAATGTCTGCAAGGAATAAGAAAGAAAATAATAGTCTATGGACTGTTGATCACTCATTTTCAACAAAACTGATGTAGTTTATATCCTTTTGCATCTTAAAATTTTGGTTTGAGTAATGTTATCAGCTCAAGAATGGATAAAAAAACACATTACTCTGAATAAGTAGAAAGTTACATCACTCTTATGGACATACCTGTTAAAAGAAAATTAATGCATCAAAGAAAGTGCCTAAATCAGAATCACCGTCTAGTAGCCAGGTTGTTATACATTACATTGCTAGGAGTAACTATCGCTACTAAATCAATTTTAATAAGCAGTTGTACTTTTTATAGTTGTGACTTGATAAGTAACATAATATAAATTTAGTATTGCGCATGCTATAGCACCTTGTGACCACCAGAATGCACTAGTGCAAAGACAAAGCAAAGCAAGGAAGTAGAATTGCTATAAAAGCCTCTATACACAGAATAATTGTGATAATCCATAGCAAAAATCTACAAAGTGAACAACAATAAAGTACATTTCTGAGGGTTTGGACTCTGTAAACAGGTCTGGAGAAAAGGTACACAAAAATGGAAGAGCCCAACGTTAACTCACTGACTATAAAGAATACCACACACAACGAGCGTTATATTCCAACAACAGATCAGTTACCTCCTATCATAACTCCCCCAAAACTAAGTTTCAGAAAACATTATAGAATAAAAAGACCAAAGTTGAGATTGTAGATGTAGGAAGAATCAATTAGTGGAGTATAACTGCATCAATGCGAACCAAAACTTGAAATACAACTCACAGCAAGAGTAAGCTAACAAAGAACAGTTAGTACAATATTACCACAATGGCAGGATAAAAAGTTGAAAAACTGTCTACAATAAGGGACTGTCAATAAAACAATGCAGCATTTGGTACTCCTCCACTAAATCTCCATCGGTTCTCACAACCGTACCCCTTCAGACTTTCAGGTACAAATGACACTAATATCAATCTAGATTATTTTTGTATCTACATATTACACTGTAAATATGTAAGAGCCTAGAATGAAAGGGCATTACACAATGGTCTGCCATTCTTCCCTTAAGGCCTGAACAAAGGAAACTGCATATGTATTTTACATTATTATCTCTGACACATTGCATCCCCAGATCAAGCCTGTAACGACTACTCACTCCTGGAACTGATAATTCCGCATCTTTTCAGCTGTAAACCACAACATAAATGCATAAAAATATTGTAACACCAGCATTTTATAGTGTTTAAAACATTTCTTAAACAAGAACACAATAAGTTCTAAAAGAGGCAATAATAAACCCTATGTATAATGAGGTGTGTGTACAGCACACCAACTACTTTCACCTTTTTAAAAAAGACATACAAGGTAAGGTAAAGATAACATCTAACCCTGTCCAAGCAATTAAGATTAGGCAACTTCCAAGGACAAAGTAGTAATAAATAAGCTTATTTTCATGTATGTCCCCAGAGATCGTGTTGTTGCATATATTACTTTAGCAAGAGAAAGGTGAATTTAGCAGTTGGATCATCATCTTCTTTCGGCTGTTCCCATTAGGGGTCACCACAGCAGATCACCTGTTACCATTTCTTCCTGTCCTCTGCATCTTGCTCTGTCACACCAACCACCTGCATGTCCTCTCTCACCACATCCATAAACCTTATCTTAGGCCTTCCTCTTTTCCTCTTACCTGGTAGCTTCATCCTTAGCATCTTTTTCCCAATATACTCATCATCCCTCCTCAGCACATGTCCAAACCAATGTAATCTTGCCTCTCTGGCTTTGTCTCCAAACCTTCCAACCTGGGCTGACCCTCTAATATACTTATTCCTAATCCTGTCCACCTTCATCACACCCAGTGCAAATCTTAACATCTTTAACTCTGTCACATCCAGCTCAAACTCCTGCCTTTTTGTCAATGCCACTGTCTCCAACCCATATAATATAGCTGGTCTCACTACCCTCTTGTAGACCTTCCCTTTCACTCTTACAGGTACTCGTCTGTCACAAATCACTCCTGACACTCTTCTCCACCCACTCCATCCTGCCTGTACTCTCTTCTTCACCTCTCTTCCACACTCACCGTTACTCTGAACTATTGACCCCAAGTATTTAAACTCATCCACCTTCACCAACTCTACTCCTTGCATCCTCACCATTCCTCTATCCTCCCTCTTATTCACACACATATTTTATGTCTTAGTCCTGCTTACCTTCATTCTTCTTCTCTCTAGAGCATATCTCCATCTCTCCAGGGTCTCCTCCACTTGTTCCCTACTCTCATTACAGATCACAGTGTCATCTTCAAACATCATAGTCCACGGGGACTCCTGTCTGATCTCATCTGTCAACCTGTCCATCACCATTGCAAATAAGAGAGGGCTCAGAGCTGATCTTGATGTAATCCCACCTCCACCTTAAACGCATCCATCACTCCCATAGCAGACCTCACCACTGTCACACTACCCTCGTACATATCTTGTACCACTCTTACATACTTCTCTGACACTCCTGACTTCCTCATACAATACCACAACTCCTCTCTAGGCACCCTGTCATATGCTTTCTCTGTACTTCTCCATCAACACTCTCAGAGCAAACATTGCATCTGTAGTGCTCTTTCCCAGCATGAAACCATACTGCTGATCACTAATCATCACGTCCCATCTTAACCTAGCTTCTACTACTCTTTCCCATAACTTCATGCTGTGACTGATCAATTTAATCCCTCTGTAGTTACTACAGCTCATCTTTATTAAAAAGAAATGATTCAGTAATTCAATCACATAACCATGTCTACAAAATATAGCAGCACAATGTAGTAGGGGTCTAATGGCAAGCACCCAGCACACCACACATAATGAAACAAAAAGGCAGAACACAGAAAAACACTTAGTATCTTGCAGGTACATGTTCTGTGAGAGCCCCTCTAAGGAACGACAATTATGTAATAAAAAACATACCATTTTGTTATAAAGGGCTCATAAGGTAGTCTAGTATGCACAACAATGTTCTTTTGCAGCTGTAAAATAGACAAGAAGTCTGTAGGATTCTGATAACATCTGACTGGAAGAAAAAAACAAAGAACGTAGTTTTCCATAACTTTGTGGAGCTGCAGGTGATCTCACATGGCAATGAGAAGGCTCCTGGAAACAGAAGAAAACATTCGTCAAGCTACTTCTACCCCTGTTTTTCTGAGTTGTGAGAGTTCCAGTGGGAAACAGACAAGGTATAGACAATAACTGAAAGATAATGTGCCACGTGACACATACAAAGTGCCCAAGGCATTTAGAAAGCAAGAACACGCAGATCAAAGAGAGAAAATCTCTCAAGCCCAAACCAGAGCCAAACCACCATGCAAACCAAAACAATATGGAAAAGCACATTCCTCAAGCAATTCAGAGAGTGGTTATATCAGAACCTAAAAGCATAAAAAAAAAGAAAACATACCAAATACCACAACAAATTAGAAAAGTAGGACACAACATGAAGTACACAGTGCACTGCTTCAAACTCCGTGGCACCATTAATTCCTGTCAGGACAAGGTACGAGGCAGGGAAGCTGTGCAGCAAGCCCAAAAGAACAGTTTCCGCAGACCAGGACAATGGCAGCATTTAAAACTCATTGAAAGAAGTCTATAAAACCCAAATGTTATGACAAATAATTAAATAGCAAACTAAATCAAAAAATAGATTTATAATAACTATAGACTTATTATTATATAAAGACTAATGTTAACTTCATAATAATCCCAGACAAAAAACGTATATTAAGCACCAGACACCTCTACAGCAACAATAAATAAAGCAATTAAAAGTCCAAAAAAGTCTGCTGAGGGATGGCTCCAGTATCCCAATCGAACCTTTGTATTCGTTTTGAGTTCGATTGGGATACTGGAGCCATCCCTCAGCAGACTTTTTTGGACTTTTAATGTTAACTTTAGCCACAAAGTAACTTACAAAAGTTAGGAAATAAACTATTAATAACTGGTCAGAGTAAAGAATAATCTTGCTCATATAAGTAATAAATTATACTACATATTAGAGACGAGCAAGATATAAAGAGAAAAGTAGTAAATAGTATAGCTTAATTAGTAATTAAGACAAATAAATTTATTAAAGAAAAATAAGATCAACACTCACCTTTTGAATTGTTTTCATCTCACCAGACTTCTGAGTCATAAAAAGAAGTATTTATATATGAAAAAAGAGAAAAATAGAAATGTTATAGATCAGCTTAAGTCATTTTTTTTAGTTTCTTCTTATGATCAAGCATTTTCCAGTATCCATTTTTTGCAAGTCTTTTAAGACTAGTAGTAGCCCAATCCATTTCATCTATTTTTCCAGAATTGTATTTGCTTTGATAAATGTTATAGCTTCATCTAATTCTTCAAATACTTTCGGACCATCCTGGAGAAAGATTTTTAGCCTTGCCAGGAAAAGCAGATGTGTTTTTATTTGTGTTTTTTTTTTATCTTTATGCAATGGCAAAATAGCTTCCTTTTGGCAATTACTGAGGAGGAATACTCATTGTCAAAGTGTATGATGTTGTCTTTGAATTTAATGAGTGATTTAGACCAGGCTGACTTTAATACAATTTCCTTATCATGTGAGGATAAGAATTTAACTATTACAGATCTTGTAGAATTAGTTGTACTTCTCTTAGATGAAGTCAGGGATCTGTGTGCCCTTTCAATACCAAATGAGAGTGCTTCAGGAAGCGGTAAAATCTCAGGTAGCCATGAGGTTAAAAATTTCTCCAAGTTATTTTCTTCTATATTGTCTGGAAGCCTGAAGATCCTGATATTATTTCTTTTTGACCTGTTCTCTAAATCATCAATTTGTGTTTGCAGAAGGGAGTTTTGTTTCAAGAGAAATTCTAAGTTGTGTTCATTTTCTTAAATTCTATAGTCCATGTCGTTTAAAGATGTTTCTATACTAGTAATTTGTTCTTTTTGCTGTTTTAAATATTGATGTAAAGTGTCCATTTGTTGGGAACATTTTTCTTTAAAGTAATCTAACTTCAGGTCCACTCTGTCAATTTTTGTGGATAATTCTTGGATGGTGGATACTAAGGACTGAAGCTCCTTTTTTAAAGATGTGTCATGGTGAGAAGATTTAGTAAAGCTCATACCGAAGTCTGATGCCTGGAGTTTGTCTCTTATATTTTGACAGGAAAAAATAAAAAAAATTAAAAAATATAGAAATATTATCTAAATAGGCTATTAGATAAATCAAACTATGCAAAACAAATTGATATTTAGATAGAAATAGTCACAATTTCCAGTCGTAAAAGATCTGATAAGGCAGAGCTGAGAGGAAGTGCTGCTACTCAAGGATCTTCCTTGGCCACACCCCCATAATAGGCTTTTCTGCCCACTGCCTCTACATGATGGTCATATGTGAGATTGGTGTCAACCTGAGTACCCAGGTCTCTCAACAACAAGTGCTTAGGGGGTTACCTTTGATGTGGCAATCAGTAGGTGCCATGTCTTTGCTGAATGGTATAATAATACATGTTTTTGCTTTTAACTTAAGGCCATGATTTTGGCACCAATCATTTGTTGCTGTGAAACCCTCTTAGAGTATGTTAACATCATCTGGGGAGTCAATGACAGCACCCAACTTATGGTCATCTGCAAACTTGGTCAGCCACTGGCCTTTTGTCTTTCCCTGGACTTCTGAGAAGAAGATTCGAAACATTAGGTGTCCCAGGACAGATCGCTGGAGAACACCACTAGTGACAGGTCTAGGTCTGCTTTCAGAGGTGAATGTGCCCATTTTGACCTTGTGTGTCCTATCAGAGAGCCAATTGGCCACCCACCTGATGAGATACATATTTATGCCAAGTTGTGTTAGCCTTTCAATGATGCCCAAGTTGGGGATTGTGTCAATGGCCTTGGCCAAGTCAGGGTAAGCTGCATGTATTGACTTTCCCTCATCCAGGGCCTTGGTGACAGCCTCAAAGAAGTCAACCAGGTTCAACAGGCAATATCTGCCCTTGATGAATCCAAACTGAGTGGGGTCAAGTGCTTAGAGATTGCCTATGTCCTTGTTTATGAGATCCATAATAATATGCTCCATTGCTTTACAGGTCAGACATGTTAAGCTAATGCTGTGATAGTTTCCAGGGTCAGTAGTGGCACTGCCTTTGTGCAAGGGGATGACACTGGCAGCTCTCCACTCTACTGGAATGAAGCCTGTACTTTGGTTGTGGTTAAATAGGGTGCTCAATGGTGAAGCTAGCTCTTGCTGGAGATGGTGCAGAATACAGCCTGGGTTACTAGCAGGTTCCATGGAAGCTGTGTTCTTTGCCTTGGATAGGGCCATTAACACTTGATCTATGGAGATTTGAGGTGTGGGTTAAGTATCGAGGGATGTGGAATGGGCCTTTGGAGGGGTGGGGGGTGAAGTTTGCACTGAAACGATGTGCTAGCAGGTTGGCTAAATCAACAGGATCAGTGTAAGTGGTACCATTAAGTACTAATTCACAACAAACCTGGGCTTTGCCATTGAGGTTCCTGACATAACTGAAGAAGGCTTTGTGGTTCCCTTTTGTTTTGAAGGCTAGTTTCAGTTCATAATTGGCCTTGGAGGTTTTCAATAGTGATCTGATTTGCTTGTTGAGGCTGAGGAGGAAGTTTTACCAAATTGACATTTGGTCCTTTTTACACTTGGACAACATTTTCTTCCTTTAGCTGTAAAGCCTGCTGATCAAAGATGTCCATCGGACAGGTTTGTGTTTCCTTGAGGTTTTAGTTCTGTTGGGTATGGCTGAGTCCATGCAGTTGTACAGGTGCTTGTATACTGCATTGGAATACTGTTCAACATTGTTGTCTGCATCCTCTGAGGAGGTGGTGGTGTGAAGCTATTGATACCCTCCCGTAGGAGGTTGTAGTCAGCTTTTGAGAAGTGTTACAACTGGGGGGTGTTGGGGGGATAGAAACTTTGAATGAGAAAGACTGATGATTTGATTTCACCAGGGAAGAACATACTATTGGACTGGTGCAGCAGTCACCCATTCTGGTGAGAACCAAGCCCAGAATATTATCTCACCTTGTGGGGGATGAGACAATCTAGTCTAGTGCATTAGAATTGATGAAGTCAAGGAATTGTTGGGTGAGTGCATTAGTGCAGGTATAGTTCACCCAGTCTATGGTAGGGTACTTGAAGTCACCAAGGATCAGGGTGTTAGGGAGTACCTTGATGGAGTCAAGTAGGTCCAGGTAGGAGGAGTGGGTGGTCTGAGTCATGGAGGGGACTCTATAGCTGGCTATAACTTGGATGGGTGTCTTGCCAACTGCCATTTGTACCTGGAGTAATTCTAGCACATCATGCTGGCAAACCAGTCTGAAGGTGTGCCTGTCCTTAAAGAAGATAGAGGCTCCATCACCCTTTGTCTTCCCAATCTCATTTTGGGGTTGGAATGTGTGAAATGAGGCATAACCTAGTAGGGCAGGGGTGCTCTCTACACCTCTGACCCACATTTCCGTGACTGCACAGACATTGGCATCTTCCATTGCGAGGAGAGCCTCCAGACTCTGGATCAGGCACAAAGCTTATGTATCCCTGAATCCAAAATATAGAAAACAGTAATACGGCACAGTTATCATCACTTGCACAGGGTGTTGTGTAGAGGGGAGGGCAGGAAGCCTTGACTGAGACAAAAGGTCAGTGAATGTGTGTCAGTAAGAAAGAGAAGCAGGCAGACATTCAGAAAAACGTAACAAATGGCCAGTGAGAAAAAATGTGCTTTACGCTTCATGGCTGAATGATGTAACTTTTGTATGTGTATCTGTAGGGGTCCTCCAGATGAAATTGGTGTATGAGTGTCTGCATGAACACAGCCAAGCTCTTTGCAAGCTCTATGTCTTGTTATGTCAGACAGATGTGAGCCATGCATGGTAGAGGTGGCAGTTCATCATTGTTGCATCTGACCACAAGAACTAGCTCTGCTAGGTGTTGCACTGGCATGTCCATGCCGATGTTCAGATGCACTGCTGCTACCTGAATGTGACTGATGTCTGCTGGACAAGCTCCCCTTAAAAGGACACCAAGGACAATGACCCAAGGGCCTGCCATGTGTGGGTGTGAACAGTTCAACCACTGACTGAGCAGTGGAAGTACTGCCACTATGGGACTGTGATCAGGCATGGCCACATTGGCTAACAACAGATGATGTGGCTGGCCTACACTTACAAGGATGCCATCCTCCTCCCAGCAGATGTTCTACCACAGACACCGGCCATTCCAATGAGTCATTCATCTGATTCATTGAATCAGCAACATGGTAGAAGCAATGATGTATGTCAGCCTGTGCCACCATCTACAACCCTAAGCATTTCTCCAGAGGATGTATAGGAATGCACCTGTGCCTCCATAATGGCCCTAAAGATATGTTGAATGGCATGGGAAATGACACCTAGATCAGGTGGAGATTGGACAGCAGGCCTCCTCCTCCAAGCACCCCTAACAACCCTCCTATGTGGCACCTGACCCACATTTTGGCTATGGCTAGTGTCAACAGGAACTGAAGCCACAGTAATTTCCTGATTGATTATCTCACCCTACACCTGTCCAATATCTGACAGCTCACTGCAATGTGTAGGCATAGGCCTAATGGCTGTGTCTGATGGAATTACATGGGTTAGCTGTATGTCAACCTTAGTGTCAGATTCAACCTCTAAACCTCCTGACTGTGCCTCTGTTTGGCCACCATCATCATCACAGTCTGCAGCTACTCTGACATCAAGTGGTAGAAGTCCCACACTTCCACTGTCAAGAACATCTGTGATAATAAGCCAAAACACAGGAATAAAAATTAACACTTATTCTACTACCGTCCGATATATGCTAACAAACAGTGGTGCCACTATTACATACAGTGCAGCAATACACACAACAGTCCTGACACCAACATCACAACTATATATTTTTGAACTGCTTATCATTACTGACATTAAAATGTTTGCTCATCAGTACTGACATTAAAATGTTTGGCTTACCATGTGCAGATGATAGTCTGCTCTGTATGATGGATGATCATGGAAGGCATTAAGCAAAAGGTCATGACAATATCATCACAATTAACAGTAACACGGGATAAAATTTGTACTGCTCATCAGTACTGGAATAAAAATGTTTGGTTTACCATGTGGAGATGATAGTCTGCACCCTATGCTGGATGGTCCTGGAAGAAGTTAAGCAAAAGGTAAGGACAACATCATTACAACTGACAGTAACACAGGGGGTAAAACATTTTTCCCTTTATATGTCATTAAGTAAACTTTCAGCAAGAATTTGGATGAAAAGTCCAACAAAAGCCCCATGTGTAATCAGTCAGAATGTGTTGTTAACTGCAGCACTCTACAATCCCCAACCAATGTCTTTTTAAATAGAACTAACATATTGATGGAAATATTTTACTGTACAAGAGTATTTAACAAAGGAGATACATAATCCTACCTGGAAGCTCCTCCTGGGACATGCTTGATGTCCCTGAAACAGAAGCACCAATGTCAAAGACATGCGGTTCTCCACTTTCCTGGGAGCTGTCTGGATCCCTGACAGTGGACAAGTACTCTTCATTTGCTGTTAGTGGTGGCTCTGTAGCAGGCCCCCCGATACCCATCCAATCACGGACCACTGCAGGTTCTCTCCTCTTTGCAGATGAGATCATGTCAGTGGCCCTAGGGTACACCCAGTCATATGTGTTGCTGAGTCCACCTACTGCATTCACATTTGTATCTATCTGCTGCCAAATTTGCATTCTGTCTGACATCTCTCCATGCCATCTCTCAAGCAGAAAGGCACCATGCCACCTAAAAGCTTCCACAATTACCTGATTCTCAGGGTCACTGAAGGGTGGTTTTCATGGATTGAGATGCCTGGGTGCCATATTTCTATATTGTCCTAAAACACAACAGAAGGATTATACACATAAGTAAAAAATACCTCTTCCCAGTTAAAGCAGAAAAGGTAGAATTTCATTTTTACCGACAGGAGAAGCATAAAACACTCTAGATATTTGTGTGGTTGTAACATATTGCATTCACACACAAAGCAAGGCTGGATGCAAAACAAGGGAGAGTAATAGTAGAAAGATATTCTTGTTTATGCCAAAACAGAAATGCAGCCTTGCTTCCTCCCAAACGAACAAGCAGATGACACATTTTGCTAGTAAACCATTAGTGAAATGTTAAAAGTGCTATCAAATGAAATGCCCCTGAAACATGTGTACATATGTGATGCAGAACATTACATTTTAATCTATTGCCAAACATGTATACCTGTGAAATTCCCTGACAAGCATGCCCATGCCATCAATGCACCTCTAAGTAATGCATACAGATAACAGTAGCATTTGATAATTAACCTGCACTATATAGTTGAAAGATGCATGCATACCTTCTCAAGTTCAGCAGTTTTCTGTGCACATATATCCCAAAGTAATAGCCTCTTCTGTGTTCTCCACATAAAGTTTCCTCAACTTCAAGTTCCCTAGCTACACTGTTGCCTTTTTATGGTGTAGATTCAGGGCTGTTGACATGACAAAGATGCAAATGAGGTGTGACCTAATTAGAATTGCTGAATACCAAACATTTGGCTCCATGCATCTCATGTAAACATGATGCAAGCACTCCCTCAGTGTTTGTTCCTAATGGATTGCAACTGTAAGTGATTACTGGTAGGGAGAAGGAAAACACAACAGCAATGCAGACTGCCCTACCTCCAATAAATGTATTAGATTAGACTTACAAAGTGTAGAAGTAATTTTATCAGGGTTTGAAATGTAAGTAAGCAGCACACAATTCCTAGTTTCCCCTTCATGTGTTGGCAACTGTAAATTACTGACATTTAATATCCTCACACATTTTAAGAAAAAGGATATAGAATGCCTTACAGACTGGATGTCTCAAATTTCTGATCAGATAATGGATGAGCAAAAAACACATAGAGGTAAGACAGAGCTGCATTTTTGCAAGCAATAGTCATAAATGGTTGTGTGATCACTTACTGCACTACATCTGAAATTTATACATGTACAAATAACTGTTATGTGATTTCTTAGTATTGTGGATGATGTTGCAGTTGGTTATATACAGAATTATTTCAGGTCCCTGCCTCAAAGTTGTTTGTGTAGCAAAGAGGGATACAGCACCCTTAGTATAATTTGAAGTTTCATTGGAGTGAGAGTTCAAATCCTGACCTATGTAGGAATATTTCATGTGTACTAACAAACATTTTGTAGTGTTTATATCATAGATTGTTTTTAATAATTTCAACTACTTTTCTCTTTCATTTAAAATTTTTTACCATTGTTTGCGTTGTACACAGCTCAGCACAAACAAGGGAAATGGAGAAAGTGAATGTCAGGTTTGGCTGTGCTTATCTCATTTGCATGACGCTTAGCAGTGTGCAAATGAAACTACTGGCCTGCACAGGAAGCAGACACAACACCTGCAGATAGGGAGTCTGTAAATGTGCAAAATTCAAAAAGAATACATTGTTTCAATTTTTGTTTTCCATTGCACAAAGTGTTGTGCAGCAGTTAGCAAGGTTCTCCAACAGCTGCAGTCATTAAACATCTGCAGACAGGGCACAAACAGACAAAAATTGAAAATGGATGCATTCTATTCATTCTGTTGTGCACCATGCAAACACACTAAGTGGCATTGTGCAGTGGTTAACACAGAAAACATAAAAATGAGTAAAAAGTTATGGAACTGTCATGTAACTACTTCTTTTGCAGCAGTTGTAAGTGTAGAGCTGGAGTACAGATTTTCCTGGGTTCTAATATGCGGGGTGTGACCTATTTTTACTCTTGTGACAGTGCAATTTATAGCAACGAACTGTAAAATAGACAAGTGTTATTTCAACAGTCTTGTGGCAACAGGTGTAATTGTAGGACTGCCATTCAAATGGTCCTGGGTTCTAATACAGGACATTCCAGACATCTTTATTGCTGTTCTATTTACCATTATAGTCACTCTCACTTATAACATTTTAGATAGTGGAGCTGATATGAATTATATGTATGAGGGAAAAGACATGCTTAGTGTGTTTTCAGATGTATGACTGAGGGTATACTGTCTACTATATTTCTATAAGTATAATTCTGCTATTTGGACTTGTATGGATTTCACAATTAAATAAGACATATACACAACTGGATCTATATACAAGAACCTTGTCAGGTCACGCAGATACATGTGCAACACCTCAAACTGACAACTGTATTTATGAATGATCCCTGACTATATCTGAGCAGCACTTCTTCTCGGGCAATAATGGAAAATCAATGCTGTGAAATAAAATATCCCACACTTTAAAATCAATTTTATCATTGTATAAGCCAAAAACAATGTGTCAGGTCATGACATTTATGCCCCCAATTCATGTCTGCAAACGTAATTCACCTAACAGTTACTTCCCACTTTTTTTGTACATATTTCTAAGCTACATCACCAAACACCCCTCAGACTAAGGTCAAGTGTCAGATTAACATTCCTATTTCAAATATTTATCTCATCCCTGCTTGCATTGCTACACTGTGATTAACATCATGCAAATGTGGTTGGCATCATTGCTCAGGTTTGTGCACTACCAAATGCGTTAACTGGAATTGGCAGTAAAGCATAATTTTCCATTGCTCAAGGTCAGTGTTCAACATGGCTGTTAGTGGAAGCTGTCAAGTGTAGGGTGCAGAGGCGGGGTGTCCAAGAGTCCAGAATATTTATTGGACTCCTGTTAAAGCACCATAACCACAGACTTCTGCAGAGGGATTATTCTGGCTCTGAGTACAAGTCTGAGGAGTGGAGTACTTTGGCTCAGGCTGTGTCCAGTGCTACTGGCATCCCATGCACTGGAGAACAGTGTAGGCATTATTTTAATAACCTACATAGGTGCAAAGTGATACTTTCAACAATTGGTTGAATGAATTTGAGACTGTGGACATCCCACAGCTGTGTAAGTCTTTTCATTCTTGCTCACAGTAAGGACTTTATTCCCTACTAAAAAGACATATGTCCAACTTCGCTCCATTGCAGATGATTAATGTGCAATATTCAGTAACTAGTTAAGGGCAATGGAACACTGACCTGGTCATGTAGTATTAGCTGATTGCTTTTGGTGAAACTGCTAGATCTGCCTCTTGGTTCAACTCGCGCCAGTCGCACACCCTCTGCTCATGCTCACTACACTCCCCTACCCTACTCCCAAATACCACCAACCACATATCACCTGAACTAATACTTCCTAGCCACACCTTCAATTTCAAACACTCCTATCACAGCACAATTATATTATCTCTCCTCCTGACCTACTGTATCAAACTGCCATCACCGAAACCCCACTCTCTCATAATTTCTCTATATCTTCTAGTCAGACTTATTCTATTACCTTATTTGCAATGCCCCCACTTACTTTCTCCTACACAAAGCTCTCACCCAAGCTACACTGCCTCAAACTACACCTTAGAAACACCTACTACCATAAATCATCCTATCAAATTCAAACACTTCTCTGTTTTCATACACACCCACTATTACTAGCACTACCCATATATATGCCCACCTCTATTTCACATATACTCTTCCTATCTCATACTATACTACTACTAACCTTACTCCTACAACTCCCATCTTTCAACTTTATCTTAATTTTCACTAAATACACATCAATAACTACCTTCCAATTCACCCCATCTGAAAGCTACTCTGAAATACACTCTAGCCTCTGTCAAAAGTCCACTACTCTTCTCTAAGTTACTTATTCTCCCTACAAACTATTCAGCTCTGTTTAGGCTATACCCTTTCCCCTCTACTCCACATTATCAGCTCTATACAGCCTAATCTTATATCTCTACACTTATCTATTTAGTCAACACGTTTCTGCTGTAGTGACCTCCATCCCAACCCGTGTACCACTACCCCCACTCTACCTGCTACAGCCAACCTCACTAACTACTACAGACCATTATATATTGCTACACTAAATCTAAAGAGCACTGGCAATAAAACTCCTGACCTGCATGACTGGCTAGCTCATAATAAATCTGACACCCATGCCGATACTGAGACCTGACTAAAAATGAAAGATTCTGAATTCCTCCCACATAACTATAATACAACAAGGGTCAACAGAACCAAGAAAATATGAAGAGGTGTTGCCATCCTCTACCCCAATACTTATAGCATATTCCCATATATTGAATGTATCCCCGAGTTCTGCAACACTGAAATTCTAGTATCCTTCCTAAAAGTAAATAACTCAAAGAAACTTTGTATCATTTGTATCACAGTTTTATATATATATATATATATATATATATATATATATATATATACCCTGGTGATAACATATCAATTTTGGAAGAAATCTATCTCACAATAAAAAACAAAACTATAATACTCATTGACATGAACATCAACTGGTAAAATATTAATTAAAAAAAATCCATCCTCAAATATAAAGCTATTTCACTTCACCCAACTTGTCACCACCCCCTGGATATAATAATAGTACAAAGGATGATTCCATCTTAGTATGGATCCTAGTTTCTGACTTCACGAAGATCTCATCAGTTTGTACCCTCCCTAACACATTAAGTGATCACCTTCCTGCCTTTGTTACTTGAACTTTAACCTGTTTCCATAAAAAAATCACTTCAAACATGTTAGGAACCTATCCCACTTTAACCCACACACATTCAATGACATTCTAAAAATATAAATTGGAATAACCTAAAATCTCTCCCCCTTGACAATGCTCTGGTCTATTTCAACACTACCTCTCTAAAAATATTAAACAGCTCTACAACACCCCCCCCCCCACACCAAATAAAAAGACTGAAAACCAGTATTGCTGCATGGCTAACTAAGCCTACAAAGAATCTGGTGTTAACTCTGGAAAAAAATCTGGAAACTATCGCAAAAACAGAAAAATTATGCTAATCTAATAAAATTCGAATGACTCAGCAACCAAGTGAAAAAAATTGTATACAAAGACAAGAAAGAATAGTAACTAAAACGTCAAGGAAAAAAATACATAAGCATAACCCTAAACAATTCTGGACTTCCATAGTAATTCTCCTAAATGCAGGCACATAAAACAACCCTTCCCCTTATCCAGATAAAACATTAGAACAGGTTGCAAGCCTCTTCAATTCATACTTCATAGACACAATAGCTAATATTACAATGTTCTCACAACCTCTCTCTGCAACAAACATTTCTGGTCAAACCATACCTCTGCAGCACTCACAGTACCAAACGCTCTCTACCACCTTCACAAACTCAGTTATAGCAAATACCTTGCCTGATTTCACACTCACTACAGCCTTGACCTCAACTATAAAAAGACTACTTCTTCAGCTAATACCCAGTTCCAACACAGCTGACAGTTTACCCAGAGAATACTTAAAATCCAGCACAGAAGCTATTGCTTACCTTATTAGTACACTCATTAACAGATCCCCAGCCTTTGGAAAAGAGCTTATATTCTACCCCTCCACAATGGTGGGTCCTCAACAGATATCTATAACTTCCGTCCCATAGCTATTCTATCTCCCATCTCCAAACTCCTTGAAAAACGTGTACACAAACAACTTATGCATTTTCTTCTTAACTATCAAATCCTATCTCAAACTCAGCATGGTTTCTAGACCAGGTCGCAGAACATCAACTGCCCTAATATCCTTCATGGACTTAGTTAACAAAGCCAGTGACTGTGGAAAAATTGTGCTCACACTATTTTTTGACTTATAAAAAGCCTTTGATACTATCTCTCACTCACTCCTTCTATCCCAGCTTGCAACTATCAGACTAACTGCCTCATCCCTTATCTGGTTCAAAAGCTACTTATCTAACAGAGAACAGGCAGTAAAATGGCACAAATCAATATCCCATATATTCACAACTCCTCTGGTGTTCCCCAAGGCTCTACATTGGGACCATTACTTTTCATTATATTCATCAATAACCCTCAATCATCATTTAACCAGGGGCCCCTTGTACAATACGCAGATGACTCCACTCTCATGTGCTCTGCTAAAAATGCACCACTACTACAATGCATCACTCAGTCTGTTTTTTCCTCCATACAGACATGGCTCCACATCAAACATCTGTCTCTAAACCTCAGAAAAACTAAACTCATAATATTTACTACCAAGAAAAATACTTCCATCAACAAATCTCAATTTAACATACTTTCCCTGAACAGTACAAACATAAAAATAGTTAGCCATACCAAACTACTGGGAGTCATAACTGGTGAAAGCCTAAAATTCGACCTATATATACATGATATCAAAAAGGCACAAAATAACTGGGGCTTCTTTACAGGCATAAACATTTCCTTTCTCTCTCTACTAAACAAGCACTTGCTTACACCTAGCTACTTCCTTCTCTTGTCTATGGCACTCCCTTGCTATCCAAACCCCAATCATCACTCAAAATCATATTAGAAGCATGTCATAAAATAACAAAGTTTGCAACAAATACATACATATCCACTCACCACTGCACACCCCTAAAATCATTAAACCTACACTAGCTAACTACTGCACACAATATAGTCTTTAAACCGCAATACTGTCCTGCCCTAAATTCCATATTTTCTCACTATGATCCAAATAGGTCCCTGAGATCAGTAAATAAGCACCTCCTGCACATTTATAAACCCAAGCTACCTACTGGTCAACTATTATACCTGTGGACAATAGCCAAAACCTGGAATGACCTTCCTACACCACTCCAAGCATTGCTTCCTTCAAAACATCTCTGCATAAGCACATCCACGTGGATCTGTAATTGTACAAAGTCTCCTCCTTCCATAACCTTTCAACCTAACACTACCCCTCTAGTGATCTTTTCCTTTCTTAACTTTCAACCTATTTCAATATTTACAAAAAAATAGAGAGTGTGTGTGTGTGTGTGTGTGTGTGTGTGTGTGTGTGTGTGTGTGTGTGTGTGTGTGTGTGTGTGTGTGTGTATACATATATATATATATATATATATATATATATATATATATATATATATATATATATATATATATATTTGTATTTATATATATATATATATATTTGTATTTATATGTATATATTTATGGAGCTTTTCTCTCCGAGCCTCTGCTGAAAATGGGCTCCTGTCCCAGTCAGAGTTTCCTGGTCAATAAATAAATAATACATAATAAATAATTAATAAATAAATAATAAATAACCTAGCTGTCACCACTTTCCTATCAACCCCTTCATCTCCTCATGCACCTAACAATCTACTCTTTACTGATTTCTTACATGATTTCCTAGTTACCCTTTTTTCTCTTTACTTTACCTTGCTATTAACAATATTCATCCTATTTCTCTAACTCAAGTTCTTTTATACGCTCCTCTATACTCCCTAAGTCTAGCACTTCCTAAATGTAAAGCTTAGAAAGCTAAATGTTGGCAAGACTGGTAGACATAACACTCTTCTTTTCTTTCCCCAGTTAATGCCAACATGGAGTTCAACAGACAAGTTCATGCTGCTCAATTGGTGAGAATGAAGGAAGCAAGTAGTATGTAAGCAGCACAAGAGAAGTATTGTTGTATCTTTAAAAGTTAAAGATAGATTTGAGGGGTTTTACACAGTTGTAGCAAATTGACCATGCATATCTGTAACAGCAAGTATGCATGCATTAGTCTGTAGCAGAAACCAGCTTTAGGAGTCAAATGGAAGACTGTAGTCTGATGTTCTGGGTTCAAATACCATGAGTAACAAATAAACAACACCGTATTTCTTTAATAATATTTACATTAAATTAAACTCTGTACAAGTGCCATTAACCCCCTGCTTTTAACTATAATCTGTATAAATGGAACACGCATATGTGCAATATATGCACATTTCAAATATTACTTTCAACAATCTGTAGTTGTAGTGTGCATTTGTTAGGCTGTATACTTAAATGTAATACTGCAGATAAAATAGCCGTATACTTGTGTAAATGCATTGCATGTCACATATGATGGTACTAATTTTACCTCTTTTTCTCTCACGCCAATCCTTATCTCTCTTTTTTTTAATTTTTTATTATATGTCATCAAAATGTCTCTTTGTCATCCATCTGTACCAAATGCTACACAGCACAGTGAGGTAGGCCATCCCCAGTGGATCAGTCTGGCCCCAGTCCACTAGCTCTAGCACTGATGCCCAGCACATCTGGGAGCCAACCTGGCAGCACTGCTTCTGCTTTGCCTGCACTACCTGCACCCTCATGTAGTACTGCCCTAGCAGCTGGAGCTGTGGTACTATCCAGGAGCAGTGATGGAGGTGCTGATTTCATCAACCCCCCCCCCCCCGGGAGATGCCAGGGTTGGTGTGCAGGGTCATGCATCACACCATTGGTGTATGCCTACACCAATGGAGAGGATGTTGCCCCTCATGATCTATAGAATGAGAAGATGTCAAGCACTCCAGCCACCAGTGGAGTAAGGGCAGAGTGATGACAGTCCAGTGGATGAGGACTCAATTTACACTGTCTCCTTGTTTGATGGGAATGAACCTGTGTTGTTCCCTCCCTCACCCCAATCATTGTGTCCCCAACCATTTGTGTCCCTCACCATCCCTGTCTCTTGTCGTGTTTGTCTTATTTGTTTATATTTGCTTCCTCACCTACCCAACATACCTGACCCAGACATACCTACA
Organism: Protopterus annectens; assembly: GCF_019279795.1. Lineage (NCBI taxonomy): Eukaryota > Metazoa > Chordata > Ceratodontiformes > Protopteridae > Protopterus > Protopterus annectens. The sequence continues at coordinate 865,968,906 of NC_056732.1, read as the reverse complement.
ACCCTTACCCAGAATTTCTCTCTTACTGAATTAAAAAAAGAAAAATGGGATCCTATCCACAAAACAAGTATCATGCCATGCATAGCTCTCCATTTCACACACGTCTTCTTGACACACTTGATTCTGTAAAAATTGGCTACACATGATTACGTTGTTGTCGCCCCTCTCTCTGGAGGTGACAGTCCAGATTCAGCTAATATTCTTCACATATCATTAGTTTTACTGTTGAAGAAATGGATAGCTATGGTTCTTACCTAGCGCCCTCCTGCATATTCCTGTATTACTTTCTCTTTGTTTTTCTCCCTGTTTTCTCCCCATTTCACCACTTTCATATCTACTCCATTTTAACACCTATAGTCTGGTCTAAAAATAGAATCATACTCAACACACATAAGTAGCAGAAAAAGCAATGGATCCCTTCTCTTTTTGGCCTCTGTGTTTGCATGGAGTTTAGCATTGTGCACCAATGCAAAGTGATGGTGAGCAGCTCTTTAATTTTGCAATTACCTCCGTGAAATTCCACTTAACCCCACTACACTATGCCAACATACACACAGAAACACATGTACTATAAAGAATTAATGTCACTGCATTGTCAAACTTTTCATTTAAAAGTACTGCATACACCTGGATTTTAACCTAATATCATCTGGGCTCAAAAAGAAATGTGTCAATGCATTTACACCTGCTGCCATAGAGTCAGCTAAACAGCAGATGTGTTTCATACAGTCATTACTAACTCTCACAATTTTAACAGTGTGGCTTGCACACTGCTTAACTACATGCATACAGAGAAAATAATGGAAATGTATATTTCACATGCGCAAACTCTTTGTCAACCATAGCGCAAACCCACTGCTTGCTGCTACACTGTGCAAAGTCAAATTTAGCTTATATTAGTGCTGTTTACTGTACATTTTACTCTTTAAGCCATGAGACTAAATGTGGAAGCTTAACAAACTGAACAATATGTCACATATTTACAATGCAGCCATGTGTTGCCTCTCCCTTTGCACTGTAATCCTGGCGTCTCAGTAGTTTTTCATAAATATATCAATTACACTGCATTAACTAATAGCAAAAGTGTGATATGCAATGCACATCAATCTGGTAACATGCAGAACTAAAACTATTTTCACAGCTGAACATCTCTACACATCCATCAACTGACCATTGGAACTATTGACCCATAAGACTAAGCAGCCTTATCTGCCAGGCTATGGAAAGATTCATCATGGACCTTATCCAGAGGGACATAAGTGATGTTAAACACCCTTGACTCAACTCATATTGGTTTTGTCAAAGGTAGACATTGCTTATTAAACCCTGTGTACTTCTTTGATAATGTCCAAAAAGCCCTGGATGAGGAAAAAACAGGACATACCACCTATCTTGATTTAGCCAAGGACTGTGACACAATCCCTCATTCAGGTATCATAGAGAATGTCTCCCATCTGTGGGTTAACCTATACATTACTAGATGGGTAGCCAACTGGCTCACTGACAGAATGCACACTGTCAAAGTTGGGGAGTCCACTGACACCAGTAGACCAGTTACCAGTGGATTACCACAAGGATCGGTGCTGGGCCCTCTACTGTTTGGAAAATATTTCTCTGAAGTCCAGGTGAAGATAAAGGGCCTGTGGCTTACCAAGTTTGCAGATGACTGTCAACTGCATGCACAGAAAGGCCTGACACTGACGAATGATTGGTGCCAAACCCACGGACTGAAGCTTAACTCAAGAAAATGCCTTGTCAATAATTACATAAATTTGCATTTCAGACTTCAAATCCTTCAGAAAATGTATCTTTGCACAAACCCATTGTTCTTCTAGCACATGTCGAAGTTTAAAAGAGCAAATATGTAAAATCTGTCTCTATTTCTGGGTCATTGCCCACCCCCCATTATGTTGTGCTTTGTCCAGATTTCTTGTGCTAAGAGATTGAGAGCTATGAGAAATAGTATATGTTAGGTCCTGGTGACCATTGTGGAAATTCTGCTTAAACCCACTAGCCTGCTGTGCTCTGAGTTAAACAGATTTGCTATCCATGTTACATTACACAGTTTCCTGGCCAGCAACACTGTTGCCAGCCATGAAACTGTGCTTATTTATGCTTAAACATGGTGCACAGTATGAATATGCAATTAGCACTGCTACTTACCATGCATCACCGCGCACACATGTAAGCTCTGTACAGGCTTTGCATGATGCCTGCATGGAGTTTACTGAATCTCAGGATTTGTGTAGTACACAACAGTAATATATCAGATATGTTAAACAGCTGCACCAGAGTTAATTTTGGCTCTCTGGATGATATGGTAGATAACATATGGGAAAGATAATGCAATGTCTTATAAAATGGACAATGGGTCTGCATTTAGACTGCTTTTGGTCATAAAGTAAAAAATAACTCCTTAAAAGATCTTTTTGTTGTAATATAGTGTAGGCAAGGTCGATGAGTTGTGAAGTTTAAAAAATCATCAGTGCTGTGGAAGCACTGTAGACTTATAATCCAAAATTGTGTGTTCTATATTATTTGGAAGCCATCTTGTTTGTGTGTAGGACTAATGTGAGGACCCAGAGGGAGACAAAAAACATTTTAGAAGTTTTGTATGTTATTGAAGATGTTTTTATTTTTTTTTTTGAGGATCATGTTGTATTCATTAAATGACTGTTTCATACTTCTGCTGAATAAAGTTAATGCATTCACAGATGCATAGATAATGTACTAGCTAAAGATATGCTAATATTCATTCAGAGTTTATTATGGCCTTTGGCTGTACAGTGATTTAACTGAGTAGACCATTGGCTCAGGGGTTACATAACACACTGTTACAAAGCACATACAAGGTACATCACTGTGTTTGTCTGACAGTGGTTAGAAAAGAAGGCATGAAGGTATGGTGGGTCATTGTATTTTCCAGCTGGCAAATAGAGTAGCAGCATGATCAGTGCTTACAGTAGTAAATGGATGCAGCTGGAGGAACTTAAATGCTAAGGTTTCAGGAGGGCAAAACTTTGCATGTCCTTGTCCCCAAGAGAGAAGCATACTTGAATATATAAATGGTTTCACTTTTTCTAAAACTGATGGTGTGAACTGTTTACTAAAACTCAGCTGGGTTTTATGAGTGCTAGTTAGGGATGATTTCCATTCTCATATGTGGGTGAGTGAAGGGACACATGCCAGGTAAAGCCATCAGTAAATTACTGATTACATTTCATTGAAAATTGGGAGTGTATACCTGGAATATCTCACTAAAGAGCTAATGCCAGGTATTGCATAACTATGGTGAAGTATAAGTTGTTCTTCTCCCTGTTTGGAAGGAAAATCAATAGACTGGTAGAACTTGGAAAGCTAGCACTAATAAAAATTTCAAAAGTACATACATTGGGCAGTATTAACATGGAAAGGTCAGAAACCTAAAGTAGTTTTATATATAGATAGATAGATAGATAGATAGATAGATAGATAGATAGATAGATAGATAGATAGACAGATAAGATAGGTAGATAGATTTGTTTTATGGGTGTTTTTTTCTTCACCAGTTTAGCCCCAGTTGGGTCAGCATGCATTTATCCAAAGAAAGCCATGTTGACAGAAAATGAGCTGTAAGGCATCTAAAATCAGAAATAAGTTTCCACACAAAAAGGTATTGGAAAATTTCAAGAATGCATAACGGACAGAAACATACTGTGAACTATTTACTGGTTTGACTTTGCTATGCTGGAAGGATCCTAGGTAGTAAGGATATTTATCGAACACAATGAAGAGAAAGAAGCAGATACAGAGTTTGGATATACTAGTGATTCAATTAATCAAAAAAGTCAGTTTAATTAAGAAAAAGAGGGGTTCTAACAATTTTTTAACATCATTTTCTGCTACTTTTCATTGACGATTGGGTATTCTCCCTCAGACACCCAGTTGGCTTATTCTTTTTCATTCGTACGCTAGGTCCAAGGATCAGCTGTCTGAAGAGTCACTGTTAAAATGTAGATAGTTGTTATAGAGCACCTGTACCCTCTTTGCTGGACTGGGGCTCACTTGCCAGCATTCGCACCTAGTGAGGTAAACATCTCTATAGGCTTTGTGAGACTGTACCCCAGCTGTTCTGCAGTCCGACCTCAGTGCTATCTGATGTGTACTGTGCTATGCACACTGGTACTCTCTTTATGGTAAATGGCTGTATTCCTAATACAAATATCCTCTTTCTCTCCTCAGACGTTGTTGAGGAGGCATTGTATCCATACCCCATGTCAGATCCTTTAGTGCTGTGGTCACTAACCGACCCTTGATCACCTGAGACATACATAAGTAAGGCTTGATCTTTCTATGACATAAAACCCAATGGAATGTACATAAGAATTACAAAGAGCTGTGGCTGCAGGCTTTGTCATACAAGAACCTTTTATGGGTAGCAAATGCAATTCTTGAATGTAATTCTTCTAGAAATCTCTGTTCATAGGCCCTGTGCTGGTAGACAAATGACAAGGAGACAATTGGGTCAACAAATTGAGCTGTAGTAGAAACTGTCATATTAATAACAAGATGAGCAACTATGTATTTCATTGGGGAAGAAAAACAGACAAGTGCGTTATGAGTGATATAGGCATTGTGCAAAATTCTGGACATTTGAGAGGTCTGGTCTCCTAGTTGAAATGATCATTATGATTCTGGTCCAAATGTTTTTTTTTGGATCACAGGTATAATAAGAGGAAACTGGATCACTGTATGTCTTAGCATATAGTACACACTTGCATACAGAAGACCTAAAAAAATAATGACTGACTGTGAAAATCAGCTATCCTGTCCATGGATCATTAAGTGAAAATGCACTAATGTCAGCATTCATTATGTAGGTTTCCACCATACAAAAAAGGAATTTGCAAGAAAGAACAAATATTTTACTTGGATTGTCAGAGCCATAGCATGCATTTGCTGGAGTGGATATAATAATTATTCTTTATCAGGTGACTCACAATGTTGTGTCTTTCGGCTTTTCGCGGTTAGGGGTCGCCAGAGCAGAACTCAGGTCCGCTAATGATTGGCAGTAGATTTTTACGTACCAAGTTGCCAACTCTGATGCACAACCTTTAACGAAGGTAAACCCATTCATGCATGTCTCCACACAGAAGACGCTTTAGCTGAGAATCGAACAAGACAACGTCTTACTGTGAGGCGACAACGCTACCGCAGCACCACCACCGTGACTCACAATATTATGATTTATCAGTATCAGTCACACTGAACAACTGATAACTAATGAATAATAAAAAGCCTGTTTAAAGATGTAGCTAAACAAAAAAAGAAAAAAAAAGAAAGAAAGAAAGAAAGAAAGAAAGAAAGAAAGAAAGAAAGAAAGAAAGAAAAAGACAGTTGACAAAACATGGGTTGTAGTTAAAATTTTCCCCAAAGACTGAGTAAAGTTAGTATGATGAGTTATAGGCTTGTTCAAGTAATTAAGCTGAGCTTTGAGTTGAGGTGTTAGTAGTATTTCAAGGAATGTCTGACAGAATGGCATTCATGTCTACTGACAGATGGGTGACATGCAACGATTATACATTGTATGTACCATAGTGGAATCACTATGGATGCAAAATGCACAACAGACCCCTGTGGTTAAAAATGAGGAGAGGCAGCATATTGGGAATTAATCAAAAACTCTAGTGCTATTGCCATTAGACATGTGAATGTACAAGCTAAACCTATCACCATTGAGAGGAAATACATAAGTTGATAACATCGCAGCTGTACAAAAACTAAGAGCAAGTGTGAAAAAATGGAATATTCCATGCCAAAATAAGCACATGATCTCTGTGGATATTTGGATCAAGAAGCCACTATTCAGTGAACAAAGAAACAGAATTACACTGTGAAGTGAAAAGATATGTAGGAAGGGACAATAACAAAGAGTTTAAAATATAAAAAGAAATCAAAGACTATTACGGCATGAATCATGGACATTTTAAAGGGGAAGTAAACTGGTAAGCTGATTTCATCTGGCCATTACGTTTCCAAAAAAAAAAAAAATATATATATATATATAGCCTTAGTATTGTGGACACTTATTCTGGATTGTTACTAGACATGATCAGTAACAGAGCAAACCGACACTGTTCATTGTTCAAGGTGTATTATATTCAAACTCTGAGCGTATTAAAGGCCATCAGTGTGTTTGCCCTCTAGCAGATTGAGATCTTTAACTTAAACTGTATCAACCAACCAATTGTCTATCCCCCCTTTAAAAGCCTATAAAGTGTCTGATTTCCTTATTTGTACGATGAGATTATTCCATGGACAGCATGTCCTACAGTGAAATGGCTTCCTATGTTGAATAGTTTTACAGCAATTGGCTTCAAAAATCAGATGTTTGTTCCTGTACTTAAAAATGACTTATGGTTTCAACACATTATGTTGTAGCTATTCTTTCATTCTTCATACTTTTATACATTTATATAAAATCACCCCTCACAAATCTATAATTTGTTGGGAAAATGGATAGTGCCTCCATTATATTCCTATAAGTCAAGTTCTTCACCTTTGATATGCATTTTGTGAAGCATTTCATAATTGTCCATGACTATATTAATTGTGCTGTTATATATTAGCAGACATACACTATTCAATGTTTGGTCTCACTACTGAAGTATAAAGAGAGAATAATACACTTACATCTCTTCTAAGAATTGTGCATAACGTGTCCCTTATGGAAATGTCGCACTTTCTTACACTGTCCAAGCTTGAGTCAGATGACGGTTGTTTGTCAGTCTTAGTACCTAGACCTCTGACCATAGTTAATTCCTCCAGCAGTGCATATGATTAACAAGGGTTGTCATTTCCAAAATGTAGAACTCAGCAACTCATAATAAAAGGAATGGACACGTTGTGCTCCACATATGGTATCCCTAAAAATCTAAAGTAATCAAGGATCTTATTTCAATGGATTAGAAATACAAAACTAACCAAAAGCAACCTTAAAGAGATGGATGTTATACATCCAGTATCATCTTTGGGCTGCAGTTATAACTGAATAAATGAATGCACTGCTGAAAGACCAAAATGTGTGTGTGTGGGGGGGGGGCAAAACAAAAAAAAAACAGTAGATTAATCAAACAGCAGACCACAAGGGCAACAAGGATATTCACTTTGACTCCATATGAACTATGATTACCCAATAATTGCATTTTGATACTGACCAGATGTTGTTAGCAAAGGATAAATAGACACATCTATGACTTTACAGAATGACAGAGAAATCCATACAACCTTAAGCAAAACTTCAAATCCACTAGGGTGGACAATCATAATAACACTCTCCTGACAATGGAGGCAGATCAGTTTCTTAGACTCTGACTGAACTATGAAAATAAATTGGACATAATAACAAAAAACAATAGCAACACAAGTTATTACAAGGGTGCCAGGCCCTAAAAGACCTTTATTAAAAATATTATTGAAAGGAAGCACTTTTAATGACAGATGTCTGGATGTGTGGGAGCAAAGATTTGGATAAAGATTTCTATGCAAATTGAGGTAAAACGTATTGTTATAGCTGGACCTGATGATATACATCTTGGTTTAACTAACAATACTATATGACCGCTTCATTGTCCTCCTCACAAATTATCATCAAGGCTATGAAGTTGGAATGGACCTCATCTGAATATTCCCTCAAAGAACCTTATAACTGTGATTAATATATAGTAAACTGAGGAAATATACCAAACCCAAACACCTAAACTCTCCTAGACTTTCTGAAAAACTTCAACTAGCAGTTCTATGACAGTAAGGTCTAAGCCAGCACTGAAATGGGCCATAATTAAAAACACCCTGGTAGATGTTACGTTGTGGGACATCATGTCTTGCTAATGCAGTGAAGCACATCTGTTGAATTGCCTTAAAAAAGATAATTCAAGTAGTTGTATCACTGCTGATGATAGAAGTGATCAGCAAAAGAGATGCAATAACATTTGAAGTTAAAGTGGAGTTGCTGAGAAAGCATTCTTTTTGAAAGCTTACACCAAGACAATATTGTTGTGGGGCGGAGCCAAGATGTTTAACTGTTAGCAGCAAATTTTCTGAGCTCTACAAACTCATACTAGAAAACAGGAAAACATTTATTTTTCTCGAATAATTCTTGGAAAATCTTATAGAAGAACTACTACGCTATAAAATTATCATTTTTGAAGGAAATATCTCAAAATTTTCCTGTCAAACTAAACTGAAGACTAGTCAAGTTGGGTGGAAATGAGTAACTCAAGGAATTCCCAACTAGACTCTACATTGAAAAAAAAATTCAATTGATGTCTTCTACTCTTCACGATCTATCCCTGAAGATGGATAGATTCACTGAAATTCTGGAAAATCTTAAAGATAACTGTCAGAAACAAACTGATATTTTTAAGGAAATACTTCAGCAACAACAAACAAAGTTATCAGACATTGAAACTTCTCTGAATGACATAGATGGGAGACTAAAAGAAGATGAACATCAAAGTGAATTTCTGTTACAACAGAATACTTGGCTAATAAATAAAGTTGGTGATATAGAAAATAGGGAGAGAAGAACAAACATAAGGATTTTTGGTCTACCAGAGAAGTCTGAAGGAGAAAACATCATCTTATTTTTGAACTCTTGGTTAATTGAAATCTTAGATCTAAAGGAAGGACTATCTTATGGAATTGAAAGAGCACAAAGAACTATTTGGAAAATAGCATCCGCTACATATAATTAATCTCTGAGATCCATTGTAGTTAAATTCCTATCATTTATGGACAAAGAGCTGGTGCTGAGATCTGCTTGGAGGAAAGCTCCAATAATCTATAAACAGTGTCAAATAAGCTTTGATAATGATTATTCCTCAAAAGTATTAGAATTAAGAAAGAAAACCTGGCCACTGGTGAAATTTCTCAAGCAAAACAAAATAAAGGCACAACTGGTCTATCCTGCCAAAATTAGAATTCACTATAACAATGGCATGAGAACCTTTAATAATATCGAAGAAGCTACTTCCTTCATTAAAAACAACAACATAATTTCATTACCAGAAGAAATGGACTGGTCAAATTCTGCTACTCTGAAGAAAACCTCAGAAAAAAGTACCTGGAATGATGTAAGGAGGATAAAACAAAGGACTGATATTAAAATTATTGACACCATTAAATCTCTCAAAGATTTAACTAAGGTATGAATTCTCATAAGTTTTCCTTTCTTTATTTTCTCACTTTTACAGCACACTATTCTAAACACTTCATAAATTAAGTTCTTCTGTATACTTTAATGTTATATTATTGTTATCCATAATATAATAGAAGTGGATAGGGAATATTATACAGTACTATTTAGGGTTATACATTTATGGTGGTTATATATTTTATTTTTATATTTATTTAAAATTTTAAATAAAAGTTTGCTTCACATAACTTAATGGTAGCTTCTCGGTTATTACAAGATACAAGGAAACCCACTCAAATAGCAGTGTAAAGTTCCAACAAGCCATTTGTTGTCAATCTTCATTAAATTTAACCACGAGCGCTAAATATGCCTCCACTCATGTTTATATGCATAAAATATAATCATATACTGTTCTTTACTATTTAAAATGTTTTACTTGTTTGAATCACAGCCTAACCACCTCAGCTGTTAAGTACTGACTTGTTTAGCATAGTTACATGATAGTAACCATGGCAACCAAAAAATCTATGTCCAATTGTTATTAAATTTTTTTTTTGTTTGAATACACTGAGGTTTCACGTAATACATTGTATCACATTGTTTGAACCTAGTTGCTCCGACAATACAACTACACTCTTCATATACATTTAAAAGAAAAATTCTGTATGTAACATCTAGAGAATCAGCTTGCTTACTCATAAAGAGAAAGAAATAAAAGGAAAACCATCAGTGCATAGTCCTGTAAAGCACAATTTAGATTGCATATTTAATAACAAAAAGTCCAGACGAAGCTTGTGTATTGTTATAACTGAGACTGGAATAGAGCATTGCTTACGTTGTTGATGGAGGGAATACATGTGTTATAGCAAAGAGTAAACATGTATTATACTTTAAAAAATAAAAAAGAGGTGCATTTCTGTTAACACCCTTTCGCTTTGCTGTGAAGTGAAGTTGTACCTTGCGTAGTGCACAGAGATTAAGCAGTATGGGTTTAAATATATAAATTGCGATGGTTAGCTGTTTGGACAGAGAATGGAAAGGCAAATATAATTTTAAGAGTTTAAAGATATTGTTTGAGTTAATTTTAAGAAAATCATCATTGTACTTGGCAGTCTACTACGATTATGTATCTATCAATGGTTGTCCATACGTATGCCCAGTCATACCTTATGTTGTGTATTGTTCATTCATTCTCTTAAACTTGTTGTACTTCACAGAAAGAGTACAGTGTCTCATATCAATTAGATTGACTATAAATTCGTAGTACAGTTAGTGGTGTAAATGATCACAAGCATGCATCCTTTACATATATGTATCTTGCTTGCATGATTTAGTTTATGTATTTGAAGATTGGGCACATTTATACAGCTACAGTTTTGAAATGGTTAGAGCTGTATTTCATGGGTTGATTAATATATGATTCACATTAATACATACTTCTTTGAATGTCACTCAGGGTAGAAAGCTGAAATTACTAGATTCATTCATTGATATTTGTCAGTGACTATATAGTGGCACACACATGAATAATCGTGATATATGATCATTGCCATTTTATATTTAGTTTCAGTAGACTACATGATGTGAGAGTTCTTATGGATATTTATTTCCTCACTTTAAATATGATTTTCTTGTTTTTGTGCATTGTTATCATTCTGTTTCAAAATAGCCACACTGAATTTTCTGACTAATAAATGTGATAGACACATCGGGCTATAGTTACGCCACCAATACATTGCCACCTATTACTTCATCCTGGCATGAAGAAGCTAATTCAAGTCTCTGCAATGTGACGAAATGGTGGGGGTTTAATGGGAAGGTACTTAAAAATATATATTTGTTCTTTGCTGGGATATATGTTCATGTACAAGAGAAGAAATGGATTGCACCTGATTTCTAGATATTTACTTCTATTCAGTCTGAACAAGAGAGTAATCAATTCCAACTACACTTTATTGATGCATTATAACCTTTGTTGGTTTGGTTAAAACCATCTATAAAAGACTCTGAAATAACTCCACCCAGCTATTCTATCAGTAGAAAAGACAGGACCCAGAAAAAAGGTGGTGGAGTAGCTCTCCTATATTCTTCTTCCTTGCTAATTACTCCTTATAACAAACCTATTCCAAAATTTAACAACGCCAAATTACTCCTCACTCTCCTACAAGTTAATAAGCACAAACACATATGTCTAGCATCCCTCTATATCCCCCCAGGGGATAATATTTCGACACTTGAAAATATCCTCTCATGGCTCTCAAATAACATCAGCAATGAAACCATAATCCTAGGAGATGTAAATATCAACTGGGCCTCCATCCAGTCTCCAACCAACCCTCTTAATATCAACCTATATAACTTTTCCCAGCTAATCAGCACTATAACACATCCATCAAAAAACCCCTCTTGTGGCACCATTCTTGACTGGATTCTAGTGTCACATCCCCACTATTTTTCAGATAGTGGTATTCTTTCTGATCCTCTTAGTGATCATATGCCTATTTTCACTCACCGACTCCCATGTATCTCCTACCGCACCCATAACTACATCACCACCCGCAATGATAAAAACTTTAACCCATCAATCTTCTTACATTCTCTAAAAGCAATTAATTGGAACAATCTAAGAACACTACCCTTAGATGATGCAGTTGCCCACTTCAACTTCACATTCTTAGAAATACTTGACTCCCAAGCCCCTCTGAGAACAAAAAGAATAAAAACTAATTCTGCCCCCTGGCTAACCAAAACCACATTATCAACCATGTGCCTTAGAGACAAAGCATGGGGACTCTATCTGAGAAACAAGACCCCAGAACACCATATTGCTTACAAAACCCTTCGTAATAAAGTAAAAAAGCTTATAATCTCTGACAGACAAAAACACTTCTTTACACTCCAAAACAATAATAAAACTAATCCTCAAAGATTCTGGAAGGGGATCTCTACCCTCCTTAACCCTAGCAAACCACACACCCCAACCCCTGACCCTAATAGCTCAGACTTAGATTTAGCCACACAGTTCAACTCCTTTTTCATCGACTCTATTAGCAAACTCACCTCCTCCTTCCCATGCTCCACCTCAACATCTAATTCACCCCCACCCTCTACCGCAAACATCCCTCCCCTCATTACCACTTCCCCCTCATTCTCATCTGCTTACTTTCCATCTTCCACCTCATCCACTACTCTAACCCCCTCTTCACCCATATCATCCTCAAATTCTCTCTCTCCCCACTCTACTCTTTTCTCATTAAAACCTATACCCACTTCCACTATAAAGAAACTCCTTCAGAAACTGAAGCCATGTACTAACGCACCTGATAACATTCTCTCTTACTTCCTAAGTATAGCTGCAGAAGCAATTGCCTATCCTATTAGCATTCTAATCAACTGCTCCATCGATGAATGCACAGTGCCCCAACTCTGGAAGAAAGCTTTCATCACCCCCCTACATAAAGGAGGCAGCAATTGTAACGTCAACAACTTCCGTCCTATTGCTATCCTGTCCCCCATTTCTAAACTTCTTGAAAAATGTATCCAAATTCAACTCTTACCACATCTCTTAGATAATAACCTTCTAACCCCTACACAACATGGTTTCAGGCCAAACCATAGCACTATGACAGCCCTCCTGTCCTACCTTGAGACTGTTAATAGAGCACGCGACTCAGGCCACATTGTCTCTACCTTACTACTTGACCTCTCTAAGGCCTTCGACACTATCTCACACAGCCTGCTCTTAACCAAACTATCAAAACTTAACCTCTCTCCCTCCACCATAAATTGGTTCTCCAGCTATCTATCAAATAGACACCAAGCCGTAATATGGAAAAAGGCCACTTCCTCTTTCCTTAGTACCCCCACTGGAGTTCCCCAAGGATCGATTCTTGGTCCCCTTCTTTTTAATATATTTATAAATGATTTCCACAAATCCATTCCATTCGCTAACATCATCAAATATGCAGATGATTCTACCATTATCTGCTCTGCCACCTCTTCCTCCTTGCTTCAAAAACTTACTCAAGAAGCTTTTTCAATTACAGAACATCGGATGAAAATAAATCACTTAGCACTCAATGCCTCCAAAACAAAGCTAATGGTATTTACCCCCTCTAAAACTACTTACTTCGACATAAACACCTTCTCGATCACCAGCCAAGATAACTCAGCCCTGGAACTGGTGTCTGAAACCAAGTTACTAGGTGTACAAATTGACAATTGGCTCAATTTCAATTCCCATCTACAACTAAATATTAAAAAAAAACATCAAAAACTAGGTATGCTCTACCGGCAGAATCAGTACCTTACAAGCTCCTCCAAAATCACTCTCGCTTCCTCCTTTCTTATCCCCTACCTTCTCTATGGGGCTCCATTGCTGACTAATCTTCAGACCTCTCTAAAAAAACAGCTTTCTTCTTGCTATAATAAAATCGCCAAATTCGCTAACAGCCATAGATCATCCACCCATCACTGTTCCTCTCTCCTAAAACTAAATTGGCTTGAACTACCTAATCATCTCATATATATACAGCTGACTTTAGCTCATAAGCTCATTCTCAGCCCCTCTCTTTGTCCCTCCCTGTCTTCTGCCTTTAAAATGCACCTACCAAATAGAGTCTTAAGATCTAACAATCAAAACCTACTAGAAGTTCATAAAACATCCCATCCCCCAGGCAAACACTTATTATCCTTTAACCTAGCCCGTCTATGGAACTCACTCCCACCATCCATACGCACCACCTCCAACCAGCACATGTTCAAAAAATCTCTTCATACACATCTAAAGTCCCAATGGGAATGTTCTTGCTCCCACCCCTCATAAATATATGATATCTTACCCTTCTCTTACACTCATAATTACTTCACTTTACCTAACAAAACTTATGTCCCTACTGAAAAAACACTCTTTATTGTAAAACATCATCACTGTCTCATCATATTTACTTCACATTAACCCTCATTATATTGTATTGTTTTGAATGCTTGTGAATTTTGAGCGTAAATGTTTTATCTTTTACTTTTGTATAATTTTTAGTAGCAATCTTTGTATGTACCTAATCTGTCTGTTTTTTGGAGCTTTTCTCCACAGGACTCCATTGAAAACGGGTTCTTTTTGGCCCAATGGACTATCCTGGTAAACCAACTGCAAATAAATAAATAAAATAAATAAATAAATAATTGTCACGACACTCTCTATATTATAATTCATGTTCAGGATATTTTTGAAGAAATTAATTTTAGAATGCAGATTCAAATACTCTCTATACTTATTACTTAATGTTTATATATAAAAGGAAATTATATGATATAAATATAAACTTTCCTCTCAGTATATGATTTTGTAATCATAATTAAGATTTAGATAAGTGTTTGTGATTATAAGGTCATTTACAAATCAATAACAAGATTAGTTTAAAGGCTTTGTATCATAAACCACAGTGAAATTTATTTGATGGGAGTAACAGAAATATTAAACTATTATTGAAGTAATGTTTTCATTCTAAGAAATGTATATTTCAAACTGTATATACATTACTGCTATGGTTTAGGGTAAAAATGAACTCTCTTGTGTTACTTTAAGTGAACAAAGAATGAAGACACTACGTTTTCTTTTTTAAAATAGAATATTTAAACAATACTATCTAAATATGAAATGCCAAAGGATTAGTTACATTGTTTAATTCATTTGTTGTGTTTATAGTGTAAAGTTTAAGTTATTATTTGGCAATATATTCATTGATAATTATAAACAGAAATAATTATCTCATCAACTTCATTTATTAAGTAACCTTATTGTATTTTGTTTTCACTGTTTATAGAAATGTATCTGTATAATTTGAGGTTTTGGTTAATTTAAGGATATATATCAGTTTGAGGTTATTTGAAATAAAAAAAATATACTCAAAATTACAGGCATCATTTTCAAATCTAGGTGCTTAGAATTTCCCTCTCTCTTCCCCCCTTGGCTGACCTGGTGTGACTCAGTGTAAGTTGAACTCTACAGTTCCCTATAAAACGGAGTCTACAGGACTGCAAACAGTTTCTCTCAGCATTTAAGCAGATTGAACTCTACAGTTCCCTACAAAACATAGTTTACAAGACTGCAAACAGTTTCTCTCAGAATTTAAGCAGATTGAACTCTACAGTTCCCTACAAAATGGAGTCTACAGGAATGCAAACAGTTTCTTTCAGCATTTAAGCAGATTGAACTCTACAGTTCCCTACAAAACAGAATCTACAGGACTGCAAACAGTTTCTCTCAGCATTTAAGCAGATTGAACTCTACAGTTCCCTACAAAATGGAGTCTACAGGACTGCAAACAGTTTCTCTCAGCATTTAAGCATTTTGCCCACAAAAAGCATTTGTTAAGCTTTCACTTACAGTGCTGTGTAATTAAGCAGGTCACCATTTTGGTCAGCCATAGGGCTCTTTTTCAACTTGAGTGTTTGCCTCCTTCCCCTGTAACTTAAGTAAACTGACTCTTACATTAAGAACTATAATACTTACCTTATAGCTTTAGGACACCTTAGGAAACCTTGTAAACTGCAATAGCCTGGCATTTGAACAAGTAACCCTTGTAAAAATTCCCAAAATTGTATACTGTTGGTCTGTCTTTCCTGCTAAACATAAGTTAAAATTACAGTGCTGAGTGCAAGTAACATTAAAATTAAAGTACTGAGTGCAAATAACATTATAGTGCTGAGTGCAGATTTTAGGCCCTTACATTCATCTTACCTCTGGTGTGGTGTTTTGAGTCAATCAGGGTATTCCCTGTAACCACTCCTACTGCCTTCTCTTTTCCCCCACCCCCTCTTTCATCAAACAGGTTAAACTGATACAATTCAGTATAGGCATCGTTTTCAAATCTAGGTGCTTAGGATTTCCCTCTCTCTTCCCCCCTTGGCTGACCTGGTGTGACTCAGTGTAAGTTTCTTTATTGTATGGATCTTTTACTGTTTTTTTGTGTAACTGAATGACCTGCTGCTAAATTCTGATTCTGCACAGACTATTGTATTTTATTGCAGTGGTTCTATAAGTAGCTAGTGACTTTACTGCATTTCTGTGGTAATATTTGTGTTTAAACTGAAACTGTACCTAGAGAAAGTGTATAATCAGAGCTCCTACTTGCTGCATGTGTTTTTAATGTTTAAATTGCACACACACATTGAAGAAGTGCTTTTATGACTTGAATAACTTGGGCTAGCTATACCTGAAGTGCTTTTACTGGCAATTTTCCAACTGTACAGTTGTGAACAATTGATTTAGTTGTTCTGGCATATCTTTAAAATCTGGCAAGTGTTTATTTACTGCATTGCTCTCTTGCTTAGGTTTCTTAGCTATAAATATTAGTTCTTTCTGAAGTATGCTACTTTACCCCCCACCATCAAACCTTTCTGAATGTATTATTATAAAATAACTGCCTGTTGTTGCCTTCATGCTTACCCTAGAATCTCTGCTTTTCTCTTTTCCTAGTTGAACTCTACAGTTCCCTACAAAACGGAGTCTACAGGACTGAAAACAGTTTCTCTCAGCATTTAAGTTGTGTAGGTTGCACACAAAAAGCATTTGGTAAGCTTTCACTTACAGTGTTGTGTAATTAAGCAGGTCACCATTTTGGTCAGCCATAGAGCTCTTTTTCTACTTGAGTGTTTGCCTCCTTCCCCTGTAACTTAAGTAAACTGACTCTTACATTAATAACTATAATACTTACCTTATAGCTTTAGGACACCATAGGAAACCTTGTAAACTGCAATAGCCCCGCTATGTTCACCCTCGCTGTGCTCAGGCACTCTTTGCTCCCCTCCCTGCCCCCAATTCCATCCCACCCCAGTACCTCTAAATTTATAGTACTATAGCAACTCCCCCACTTTCTAGATCCTATCTGCTTTCATCTGGGATAATTCTTCCTACCCCATTCTTCTACCTACATTTCAATAGCATCTATTAGCTTTCATTTGGCATTCTCCCATCCCTGTCCCAGTACGTTTACCTCACCACTCTATCTTCTGGTGTTGCATCACTAGGTAAAATAGTTCCTTAACTCACTAGCTGAATCACAGATAATGATATACTCCTCTTTACTACCCCTCTTGTTTTGTTTGAAAACTAGTTTCTCACAGGATGTCAGGTCCCGAAAGGCCATACTATCACCCCAGCTGTAAATCCTCCCACCTTCAACCATACTTACAGTACCAGTTCCTATCCAATATCTTGCTCAGTCTATCAACATCTCAACCCCAGGCACATTAGCTCAAGATCCAAACATTACCACAAACTAATAAACAAATTCCTGAAATTTATCACCAAGTATAGACTTAACCTAATACTTGGCGGTGATATTCACCCCAACCCTGGCCCACCCACTTCAGATACACATACCCCCTCTACTTGCAATCTAAGCTACAAACCTACAATTAATAGGCCAACTAACTCTCTCCTAGCCTGTCATCTCAATATTAGAAGCATTAATAACAAAGGTACATGAATTGCATGCACTTTTGGATGTCCACTCCCCTGGGATTCTCTGTTTATCTGAAACCTGGTTAAAACCTAACACTACAGACAATGAAGTGTTACCACCTGGGTACAACATACACAGGCTGGATTGTGCTTCGAGGAACGGGGGTGGGGTAGCTGTACTCTTTAAATCTGTGCTGAATATCACCATAGATGTAATACAACCACCTCAGATTAATAACTCAGAGATTCTTGCCACCAAATTGCAACTTAATAAAAATAAATGCATTAATATAATCTGTATGTACATACCCCCAGGTAACAATATATCTACACTTGAAGATATCCTGCACTGGTTGTCATGTCACTACCTCCAAGAAACCCTACTACTTGGAGACTTTAACATAGACTGGGACACCTATTCCTCAGAATCCCCAACCACCCATATTAACCTGCATGCATTTACACAAATCATATCCACCCCTACTAGGATAGGTAAACCCAACCAAAAAGAAAGCATACTTGAATGGGTACTCATAAATAGTCACTCCCAACTGTACACCTCTGGTACCCTCCCTGATGACCTAAGCGATCACCTTCTCACATATGTAATTAAGCACAAATCCATTAATTCCCAACTACCCTTACTCAGAAAGGTTAGAAACAATATAAACTTTGACCCTGCCAAATTCCAACAAGAACTAAACTCATGTAATTTGTCTATTCTAAAACACCTCCCCTTAGAGGAAGCAGTAGCATACTTTAACAACAAATTCCATGAGATCCTTGATTTGCATGCATCTGTTTGTTCAAAGAGAACAAAGGCAAAAACTGTGCCATGGCTTTCTAAAGAGTCTAAATTCAAAAATACCCTTAGAAACAAAGCATGGGCTTTATGGCGTTCTTCTAAAGACCCCCAAGATCACATTAAATACAGGCAATCCAGGAATTAAACTAAAAAATCCATTTTTACAAGACAAAAAACAATACTACTGTAATTTACAGACAGTAAATCAAAATAACCCTCAGAAGTTTTGGGCAGGTTTAAATAATCTACTACATCCTGGACAAACTTCAACCCCAATCCCTGCTGCTACTATTGATAAAACCCCTGAAGATGCTTCTGACAGTTTTAACCGATTCTTTACTGAGACAATTCAAGCCCTAGCTAGCCAACTACCTCCTAGCTCCCCTGGTCCTGAAAGTAGCACCCCTAGAAACCTACTCGCATTCTGCTTCCAACCAGTCACCACTTCACTTATCAATACCTTGATCAAAAAATTAAAACCCACTATACTTTCTGCTGATCAACTCCTTGCCGAATACCTACAAAAATCAGCTGATGCTATTGCTTACCCCGTCTCTATACTAGTCAATTGAACCATAGTAGAAGCTAAAATTTCCACTATCCGGAAAATATCCTATCTAATCCCACTTCACAAAATAGGCAGCTGTACTGAATTCTCCAATTATAGGCCAATAGCTATACTCTCTCCACTTGCAAAGATTATGGAAAAATCTATTCATAGACAACTCATGCACCACCTAATCCAGAATCACCTTATGGCAGACACTCAGCATGGCTTCTGTCCTCATCACAGCACTACTTCAGCCCTCCTAGCCTTTACCAACACCATAAACCATAATCGCAACAATAATTATATATTCTCAGCCCTCTTCTTGGATCCTTCCAAGGCATTCGATATGCTTGATCACAAATTGAATCCACACCCTGCAAACATTCTGTCTGGATACTAGAGCCCTTCATTGGTTTCAGTCCTACCTGAATGGTCGACAGCAAGCTGTCCTCTGGCAGAACAAACTCTCTAACCTTCTACCTAACACCCTTGGAGTACCACAAGGCTTTATACTAGGGCCCTTGCTGTTCTCCATCTTCATTAACGACCTTTATACTGTCATCCCAAAAGTCAGCTGTATCCAATATGCTGATGACTCTACTCTGATTTTCTCGGCCACATCTCCAATAGAATTATGGTCAGCTACCTAGACCATCTTTAATACAATAGAAAACCGGCTTTCTGAACATCGTCTGATCCTAAATCCCAAAAAAACTAAAATGCTGTTATTTTCACCAACACGTAAGTCTACCACTTTCACCTTTACCATAAATTCAAATGATGGCACAATAATCTCCCCTGACCCCTCTACAAAACTATTAGGTGTCATCATAGATAATAATCTAAAATTCGACCTACATGTTAACCAAACTATCAAATCCATCAATAAAAAACTAGGGTCACTTTACAGAATAAAAGCCTTCCTAACCCCTCCAGCTAAAATTTCCATAGCTCACTCTTACCTTCTTTCAACCCTTCTGTATGCATCCCATCTACTCTCGAATTTAAACAAGTCTGTCCTTAACAAACTCTCAATTTGCTACAACCACACTGCCAGGTTTGCCACTGGGCTGCCATTTAGGACACATGATTGCATTAATCTAAACCAGCTTGGGTGGCTTGAACTACCCAGCATAATCCAGTATAACCAACTGATTATGGCCTATAAAATCCTCCATAATCCGGACAATACTACTGCACTTAAAAATATTATCACCCTCTATAACAATCCTAGACCGCTTCGATCCTCTAACAAACTACTAATTCAGACTAGCAAAATTAATAACACAGCCAGTGGCTCTCTCTTTGCAAACTCTGTAAGTAGATCCTGGAACTTTCTTCCAGCTGATATTACCTTACTTTCTACCTTAGGTCAATTTAAAACTAGACTCAAACAACATTTGTCACTTAACTGGCTATGTCACTGTATCAAGCCTGACTAACTCTCTCTAGAATGTGTAAAAATCTGTTAACCATCTTACTGTGTAATTTAATTTAATCCTGACTTACGCTTGGGATTAACTCTAACCTGTGGAACTTGTTTACTTATGTAATCTCTGTAAATAGTCTGTTTGTAATATGTAATGCTGGTATTATGTAATGCTGTATCTGCTTACCCTTGGAGCTTTTCTCCTTGGGCCTCAGCTGAAAATGGACATGCATCCAGTCGGACTATCCCGGTCAACAAATGTAAAATAGAAAATAAAAACAAAAAATAAAAAATATACAGGGAGTCAAGCAACACTTGGTTAAAAATCTGGTTTAAAGTTATTTCATTTGAATAGAAATGCTAACTTATAAATCTAAAGCAATTTGAGATTTGTTCCATCATGAAATATAAATAATGAAAGGTAAATTTGCATCATAGTTAAAATTATAATGACTTTTAATACCATCAATTACTTGTAATTGCATGGAAAAATCAATAATAGATTATTGTATTAATTTTGATCTCTCCAAACACATATTGTCATCTTTATAAAGATTGTATAAAATACAATATTTATTTAATCTCAAGATAAAACCTTGTTTATCTTAGTTATCTCTGATGTATAAGAAATAGTTTCAATAATTAAAAATTTCCACACTGAAGTTAATTAACTACATTCTTACTTAAAAATCAAATTTATTATAAACCTTCACTATGAGTAAGATGTCTTCAGAACAATAAACTTTGGAGCTTAGACCTACATGTTTCTATCATTCATGTTAGTAAATGATGGTTAATCTGACTGAATATTTTCACTCTGTCAGGTTAGGAATGATTTTCATTCCATG
Source organism: Protopterus annectens (assembly GCF_019279795.1). Classification (NCBI taxonomy): domain Eukaryota; kingdom Metazoa; phylum Chordata; order Ceratodontiformes; family Protopteridae; genus Protopterus; species Protopterus annectens. The sequence goes on along the minus strand of NC_056732.1, from coordinate 865,947,635 downwards.
TCAGTTGAAGGGTTTATTGAAAATTAATCATTTCTTAAAAAATGTTTTTCTTTTCAGGGCTTCAACTTAATTTTAACTTTTACCTTTTAGTGGGAATTAATAATTTGCCATTAAAATATGGACTTTTCAAGAAGGTTATACAAGATTTAAATAATATAAATGTTCATTACTATTTTATTCGAACATCTTTATTCAACGAGCAAATAAGATGGATTTAACTTTTTTTTCTTTAAATGTTAATAGTTTAAACAACCCAAGGAAAAGATTTAATTTACAAAAGTATTTAAAATTAAATAAAGCGCAAGTAGTCTTTATGCAAGAAACTCACTTTAAAACAAATGATAGTTTTATTTGGAATCAAAATGAATGCTTGATGCTATCAAATTTGTCACACACTAAAAAAACTAGAGGTGTCTTAACACTATGGAAGAAAAACATTGCTTCTCCCCAAATTATCTATAACTATGAAGATAAGGAAGGTCTTTTATCAATTATAATAATAAAATTTAGCAACAGAATATGTACATTAGTTAATGCTTATAGGTTTCCTGGAATTGGAATAAAAACAATAAAAAACACCTAGAACTTATCACTAAAAATGCTAAGGGTAGTTTAGTTATGGGATGAGGCTTTAACTGTTTATTTAGCGATTTAGAAACATCTAATATTAGATCTTTCCATATTACCTCTATAGGAAAAAAAGTTAAGAAATGGATAGAAACCTCACAATTATATGATTTATTTTATCTCAAAAATTACAACTCTTTATAATTTTTTCACTGTGATTTTAGACATAACACTCAAACTAGAATTGATAAAATGTTTATATCTCAAGATCTAAAATGAAAATTATCATACTTTAAAATAACCCCATGTCATTTACTGATCACAATGCACTTTTTTTTAATCTTCAAACAGATTTTAAGAAACTGATATTTACTACAAGAATCCCAACCTATATTAATAAACTAAATCAGTTTAAATCATATATTTCCTAGAAATAAATTTAACCAGCAAGGTAAATATAGTAATTATTTGGGATTCTATGAAAGCATATTTATTTAACAAAAATCATTGCATGGTTCAATAATAAAACAAAGGAATGGGAGTCTGAATTATCTAACATACGAAAACAAATAATAACTAACAACGATAATACAAAAAAATTGCCAGATAAGAAAAAAGAAATTGAATCTTTAAATAAAAAATATAATGACATCCTAACCCACAAAACTAATATAGCTTTAGACAAGTTAAAACTAAATTCTTTCTCTGTATCTACAAAACACATGCACAATCTAGCAATGAGAGTAAAAAAACAGTCCACTGAGAATAATATTGTAAGTGTGATTCATGAAGGCAGGGGTAATAAAAAAAGTTTCTGATATTAGTGACATTTTGGACACTTTTAAATATTACTTCTCAGAACAAAATAAAAATAAAGATTCTCAACATAAAACTTTAGCTTATGACCTGGACTTTTCCAAATTAAAAAAAAAAACTACCTAAAAATTAATTAATGATATCCAGAAACAAATTTCACTAAAAGAAATTACTGAAAAAAAATAAAAGAAAGCAAAAATAACAACGCTCCAGGCATAGATGATATTATTAATGAAATATATAAATTACTACCATCCTCTGCTATATCAGTCTTACATAAAGCTCTGAATGAAGGTATAATTCCACCTGCATTATCTATCCCTTTACTACACAATAAAAGTATTCTAAGAGAGATAAATAAAATACTTTTAAATTTTGTATGGCATCCAAGAAAAAATAGAATAGCCTTATTAAACCATATTAGACCCTGGGAGCCTGCAGGAATAACCTTAAAACAATCAAATTGGATAGATCCAAAGTTTTCTTCAGCTTGGAAGACTTTGCATGCTACTATTATTTTAAATGAAAGTAAATTATTAAAAAAATACAACTTAGTGATCATAATAAACGTTGGTATGCACTATGTATTAACTTACAGAATAATACTATTAAACTCACAAATCTAAATTATATAAAGTATATCTATAACATGTTTAGAAGTTTTATTAACAACAATATTGATATTATACTATGGATTCAGCTATTTTCCCATTTAATGTTACAAAAAACATTTTTAACAATATTAATACAGATACTCTTAATACTTGGGAAATGAAAAATTTCATGTGTTGGTTTCATTGCACAATGAATTTAGTCACCCTTGATTCACAAAATGTAATCAAAACATTTAATTTACCAAATTCAGATTGGTTATCTCTTTATAGCTTAATCCCATTTACTCAAGCTCTATGCAGAACAATAGATAATTATTCCTTTAAATCATTGCTTAAATTTATACTTATTATGCACAAAATATTATATAGAGAATGTAATTGGAAGAATTTAATCTCAAAACTTTACAAAATCATTATTATTTATAAAACTACTCCCAACCAGAAATTTTGGAATTGCATTACTAAAGATTGTACACTGTCCCTAACTTCTGAGAATAAAACTAATTTACTACATTCCATTAAATTAACTTCTAATTTACAAGTTTGGAAGATTTTTTCCTGGAAATTGTTGCATAGAGCTTTTTATACCCCAAATAAAATTGCCAAATTTTACAATTCTAAAGAGGTAATGTGCTGGAGATGTTCTCTGAAATGCAAGGCTGATTGGTCTCATATATTTTATGAATGCACTTTCATTAAGAAATTTTGGAATGACATTGGAAATTTTTTACAAACTATCTTTACTGACTCCTTCATATTATCAACATCTTTAATATTTTTAAATGTAAATGAATCTATTACAATGAATAACAAAAATAAATATCTTCTCTGGACAATGATGGCAGTAGCCAAAAATTGTATTACAAAAAGATGGAAATCATCCTCCACTCCAGCCTTTGAAGATTTCATAATTCTACTGGATGAAGTAGCCCTAATGGAAATAAAGACTAAAGAACTAAGAATTTTTCCTAGAAAATGGACTAATAATCCTTGGGAAAAAGTCCTATCTCTTATCAAAACAATGAATTCAGATGTACTATTATCCTATTAATCAAATTGGTAACAAGAAATTTTGCAGATTGTATAACTTATCTACATGTTTATATTACATTATTATTCCCTTATTATTTGATCTTGAGGTCTTTGTAAATGTGTACATAGTTTATCAATATTTGTTATTTAAAAACATTTTTTTTTCCTTTTTCTTGATGAAAATTTAATAAAAGAGTTTGAATACAAAAGGACAATATTGTTGTTTTTCTACTCTGGAAGTTGTAAATATATGAAACTAGTAATACTAATTAAACAAAGCAGACTGATAGGGCAGGTGTTACTATCTTATTGCTTACACTATAAATACATACAATCCCGTGTGCAAACAGGTGTTCATGATATTAATGATTTATGTAAGAGATGATACTGAACATTATTAACACAAAGGAAAATGAAAACACATTTGCTTCTATTCATGGTGTTCAGTTTTTTGAGATGCCTATATTGGATCTATCTGTCAAAAAATGATCAACCAAAACAAGTCTTAAAACAGCTAAATAAGACTTTGCAAAGTTAAAAAGAAATGAACTAAAGATGAAGATGCCATTGTAGAAATTGCAGACCACATTGTAAATATTACTGTCACTTGGTGGGACAATTGTATTTGGTCTCCTAATGATGGCACGTCATATAACATAAGAAATGGAGTGTGTCCTCCGTGCAGCCATAACCTGATGCAGTGTGCACCTTTTTTCCTGTTTAAGTGGTGCAACTTACTGTGTCCATTACAAATTATGTTGTTTTACCTATCACATTATATATCATTTTATGCTGCATGCACAGGAATGTTTAGATGTTATATTATCAGTTCCAAGGGGCTGTTCTTATTTTACATTATGCACTATGCTTTGTGTGAATTGAGGGGTAATTAATCGAAGGCTGGCTTTATTTCTTTAATTCAGCGATGCAGAAAATTAATATTTAGTGTAGTTTATATGCTGTAAAAGCATATATACATTATTTCTTAAAATGCATATATTCAACCTGAGTTCACACCTGAATCTTGATGATGTTTATATGCTACTTCTTATTTGTAGTATAGACAGAATTATGTTTTACAGCTGACATTATATTTCTGCATTATGCACTTCTGTTTGAAATTGTGGAATCCATAATATGCAGTAAGTGTAAATCAATGTATGATCTCTGTCCTCTTTGATTAAACACCTGAATATTTTATTGTTTCTAGCTTGTATATTTTGCCATGAGCTTGCTTCATAACTAAACATGTAGTAACACAGATATTTGTCAAAAGAAAATAATGTTTTAAAATGTTTCTAGCTTGCGTGTTTTACAGCATGTTTGTTTCATAGTAATAGATGAAGGGACACAGGAATCTGGAACCTAGCTAGAACATGGAATCTTGCAAAGTTTCACACAGGCTTATTACATAACATATTTTGTACTTAAACCAGTCTAGATATCATTACCGTAAGTTTGTATTTTTCCACTGCATGATGTATTCTTTCTGGGGTGCTATAAATTAAGTAGAGTGTGCAGGCTAGGATGAAGCTTCATTTACTTTCAGTGACTAACAGAAACATAGCTTAAGGGTTAAAACTGTCTTCAGATTGTAAGCAGTGACCTTTAGATAAATTAAACGTTGTTAGCTATTAAAATATTTGTCAGGGCTTTGAGGTACTATTTATTTACAGAATGTGCAAATTATTGTACTTTGAGCATCATGTGTGTGTTACAATTCTAATTTTTCAGAAGAACCCAATACATATCACACACATACAGAACTGTAGCAATCGCATAGCTCATCTCACCTGGGAAACTTCAACTGCTTATATATAATTTTAGTTACATAAATATTTATGCCAGCTACAAGCTCATTTTCCTTGTGTCCTTCATTGCAATTGCATGTATCAGCTCTCTCACCTAAGTGTTGACGTTACATGGCAATAAATATTCTCTTTTCGCAGATGTGTGACATTTTTCCTCAAGGTTTATATGCAAGCAGTAAATGCATTTTGTTTTCAATGTGTCAGAATCGGCAGCTAAATGTTATTCTTTCAACAGGCTATAATAGTTATCATCGCAGAGTACATTTTTACATATAAAATATTTGTACACAAGAAAATATAGAAACGTTTTACAGTTTAAAATGTAAAGAGGACATACATAATTTCTTATACGTACAGATTGGTATGTGCATATTGATAATCCAACATATGCATATAAGAAAGAAGGGGATCCAGAGTATGATTTCTTCTAAGTCAACAAATATTCATCATGCACTTTAATATCACACATGAGTTTACACTACTTTTGAACTAAGCCAAGGGCAGTGAACATGTCACCTTATTTACTTATGTAGATAATAGCTTTATATTTTATTAATAGCAATAACCAACAGATGAAAAGTGTACCTTTCTCTTGTCCCTGCTTTTAGGGGATATTCCTGACTTTAAGTCAAGGTAATGTTGTGACCATCATAAAATTTGTAGTCATTTGACAAAACACAGTGGGTAAAGAAACTCCACATGTTGCAGTTGAAAAGCTCTTATTTTTCTTAAAATGCATTTAATGAAAAACATCCCTTTGATTTTGTCCATTCTGTAAATGGATAATGCCAATATCTGAGGTTCTCTTGGTGTGGGGAGCAACAGGTACCACACTTGCCTTTAGTAAAAAAGCTTTGGGTTCTATACCCATGCCAGGTACATCAATTGCTGACACTATAGAGCTGCACTCCTAAGTGTGCCATACTTTCAACTGCTGGTGATTCTCATACATCTCAGCTGTACAGATTCCTACAGACTGTCCACATTTTTGCCTCATATTTTTGATCTGTTTCTTATAAAATTGTGTTTTTCTGGCAAATCATAGGGGGTTGAAGTCAGTAAATAGTGAAAAATAGTTCTGTTTCAGATTACATACCCTTCAGAAAATTCATGCCAATGCAAAATCTGTTTTTCTATCAACTTTCAAAGTCTGTAAGAGCAATATTTAAAAAGTGTCCCTTTCTTTGGCCCTTTTCCCCCCATTTTTTTATGGCTTTGTCCAGATTTCCTGCTCTGAGAAGTTGAGATATGACTCAAATGGATATAAAAGATTCCACAGCACCTATGGAAAAGAGTAGAGAAAGTTCCTTGATGTCCTGGCCAAAATCCCCTTAGTATAAATATCACCTCAGGTATCCCCTGAAAAGAGGCGACTAGCCTACTGAGACTAACCCAGTCAACAAAGGATAAATGAGGTTTGGTAACAAACCAAGTTGTCCTGGGACATCTTCAGAGGGGGTTAGGCTGATATATTAATGGGAGTTAAGTGGGTTGGGGAGGTGAAAGAGTTAAATGGAGAGAGGGATGATTGGGAGGAAATGAGATTAGGGTGGGGAGGGGCTTAAGGGTTTTAGGCAGGTGTAGCTGGGTAAGTAATCACATTTTTGCGTGACCTTGCTACAGTGCAGGCTTACATCCATGATGACCAGTTGGTAGTAAAGGATCAGATAGATCTTGGATTAATAATTCTGTGCAGGGAAGAGCTGGGTAAATTTGATGTATTTATTCTGTTTTTCTAGTGGGTTAGGATTAAAGTGTGGGGGGAGGTTTGAGCACTTGGGCAGTGGAGTGGGTGATTTGGTAGTGGTACTCTTAAAATGAAAGAAAAAATGTTACATATTTTGACCCACTTAAATAACTGAGCTGCTAAATTTTGTACTGTTACTTGCTTTAAGTTAATACCTAAAGTAGGAAGACAATGTGCAGGGTAACATACAGTATAAGAAGTGACAGTGCTTGTCAAACAAAAGTAGTATTTTTTTTTCCCACCCGTCTTCTCTTTCTGCATAGTATCTACCATGAGCGCCTTTCAAACTGTACTTGTGAGCTCAGCAATGTTTTCGAGTTAGCTAGAATGGACGCTTGGTTAAATTAGTCAGTTGGTTTAAGGTCAGCACTGCGGTCTAGTAAAAGGCAAATGTTAGGAATAGTGTACATTGCCATGGCAGCCAGGTTGTTATATTTATCACCACATTGTTTTTTTGAAACTTTAAATTACTTAACAGGTATTCCTTACCCGAGAATAGCTATCACTGTCTTTCTGAGGTGAGGAAGAAGGAACAATTTTGCATTCAAACTGCAGAGTGACTTCTCCTAGCTCATGGCTTGTGTTTCACAGCATGACAGTGGCAAAACAGTTTCATTACTTGTGTTGTGTTTGGGGCTATTGTCCTTGTCTGTTGCAGTTTGATCCTTGTTGTGTAACCCCTCATGACAGGGTGGTTGTGGGGATCACGTGGAGTTTCCCGGTGTTGCGTATTCTGGTCTAGGCCATGGGTTTTCGCAGGCTGAGAGATGTTGGGCTTGGATGCCCCTGTGCATGCGTGGGATGAAGGAAAGGAATGGCATGTGAATGCTGCAGTTGACCTGTAACAATCTTCGTTCAGCTATTTGATGCCTGCTTAGTCGGAGTCTGAGGGTGAGGAATGCAAGCTTGGTGGGCTGAATAGTTAGCTTAGTGGAGGGGACCTTGGTTTCTTTAGTGGTAGTGGAGCATTGGCTATTCTATCTCCCCATTTGGTCTCTTGGCAACATTTATACAACGCAGTATTGTAGTACAGAGGTGTAATGCCTGTTCACGGGCTTAGGAACAGCAGTTCAGGACTGCGCATGTGCAGCCAGGTTTCACATTGGCTCGTGGTTCTTTGTCCACAAATTGTTAAGGAGTAAAAAAAAAATATATTAAAATGAATTAAATAAATGGTGCACCTTGTGATAGACATGTACTGATGAAGAGCAGCTGCCTCTGCACAGGCGCGATGGTTAGGGTAGCCATTGGGAGAAGGTGAGAGTGATTACCTCTCAACTGTACAGAATTTGTAGTATGTACAGCTTTTGTCTTATGTGTGGGTCTGTTTTCATAAATGGTGGTTTTCTGGCAAATCAGTGGCGGTTTGTTAAGGATTGGAGTTGGATAATGGGGATGGTCATTTGAGTTTTAGACTTCATGCCCTTCAGACTATTCAGGCTAGTGCAGAACCCATTATTCTGTCAACTATCTAAGTTTGTAGGAACAATATTTTAATTTGTCACTAGTTGGCTTTGTCCAATGGAGGTTGAGTGGTGATAGGCCTATGCTACTTGCTGCTCCATGAGCTGCAAGGTCATTGAGGTAGGGACAGATTCATGCATGCATGGTGTGATTGGTAAGCTTGCATTTAAGAACCATGAAATGCACATATATCTGGCTTGTTGAATAAAAGCATAGCACAGTTGTGCTTTAGCAATGCCTGACTTCAGTATTTCTTTAAAATATCCACTAATAATAATAATGAATGATTTGTGACCCAGCTTATAATTATCTTATCTTAATTGGCTCAGATATATATGTGCAAAGCGTATGTTTTATTGCTTGGATTCCCAAAGAAATATCAGGAAATAACCTCTTCATTTCATAGAGCATAATGCTTGCAAAATAAGCTCTTCACTTAACTGGTTATAAAGAAAATAATGTTTCGTTGATATACTTTTTTAAAATTTTGCAATTACACTAATCTGAAACCCTCTGACATAAGAACAGCATCCAAATGAACAGGAAGAAACTGAATGTCACAAAACATATATTGCATGCAGTCCTGACCACAAGCCTTAAAATGCAGAGTTAATGTGACTCTTTGTAAAGAGACTTGACATTCATAGATTACAGCCCAGCAGCCCTCCTAAGCCCTGCTGAGAAATAATAATGCACCATGACATAGCATTGATCAGAAAGCATGTGGTAGGGGACTCTGCATTATTGGTTTGGTTATTCAGTGTTGGGGTGGCTGGCTGGGTTATTTTCGGGGGCTGAACGGTACCTAGGAATAACAATGGCTTTCGCACATGGATGTACCATTTGGGCATACCTCTCAGCTGTTACTGGAACTGTTACACCTCATGTTGCCGAGCAGAGTTTATCGTGCATAAAGGATTGGGTTTGAATTTATGACTGGGGGGAGGTGGCAAGGTGTAACAGGTAGCGGGTATGCTGACTGCCCTATAGTTATATTAATACTTTGTTATTTGTAAATGAGGAAATGTTGATTCAATTTAACATTCAGTTGTAACATGTATATCTGTCATGGCTTCATGATAAATCACATTGTCTATAGTGTGTAGGGTCCTGGGTTCAAGCCTAGCCCAGGCTGTTTATTTAGAAATGAATGACAGACATTTGAGCTTAGTACTTCATACCCTTCAAAATTCATGCTAATAGATTGTCTGTTAGTCTATCAACTTAAGCCTTGCCCCTATATTTTGGGCCCTTGTCCCACTTTTACTGATGGCTTGGTCCAGACTGCGGGCTTTAAGAGTTTGAGAGTTATGGTTGTGTTATAAGAGGCATTGGTTTCTCAAGGTTTGCTTCTAGCCGCGGTGAGTCCCTGGGTTGCTCTTGGTTCCGCTCCACTGCTGTACATTTGGCTACTTAAGTTGCATATATTATTAAGTATGGTTTGGGTTACATCTGAGGTGAGAAATTGTTTTCTGTGGGCTCGCTGACCAGTGGGGGATGCAGCAAGTGCCGTTTTGATGCTGGCTGGGCTTCGTCTTTATCTGATGTTTGGAGGTGATCATGCTGCTGCAACCGGTTCTATCAACCTTTTAAGTTTGTAAGAGGAATATTTAAAATACTACCTGACTGTACTTAGCAAGCTGTTAGTCAGCTATGATTAGGTTTGCTGCATTGTGTTTAATTGTTCCATATTGTGTTGGGTAATGTACATCATTTGGAGATGGAAGGTTAAAAGCTAGGATTATGGTTTTACAATATAAGTTAGCTTGGCTTGTACAGGGCACTAACTGAGGTGGTCTGGAATCGCAAGGTTACCCCAGTTGTGGATATTGATAGGTCCCTTCATGTGTGTGGTTTAATTTTAACATAGTTGACGGGTAGTTAAATTTATCTTGGGTATTTGGTAGGGTCATTGGAAGCATAGTTTCAATTATGGCTGCTTCATCATAGATGTGAGTGGTGGTGGTGCATTCCTTCCTGGGTTGGCAGGATAGGTTGTCTTTGAAGATGTCTTGGAATGTTTGTTATGTATTTTAGATGTTTTATATGTCTTTTCTTTCTTGCAGAGAAGGTCTTGTAATGCTGCTACTATAATTTGGAATAGGTGGGTATCAGGTAGAGCCTTCTCTTTACATATTAGAGGATTTACTTTTGTCCTTTTCTTTGTAGACAGTAGTTTGCTGAGTACCAGCTGTGGTGATACACAGGGAATTCACAGCTGATGGAAGTAGTGGCAAGCGAGGAGGTTACACATGGGAACGCAAGGTGGCAACAGTTACTGACTGAAGTAAGAGGATTTCAAAGTTAAGTTTTGGTAGAGGATTTACACTGCTAGCCAGGGAAGGATAGGCATTTGAGTTTGTGCTCTCAGGGTTAATTAGCGTTCAGTATGTTAGATCAATATTTGGAAGTTGTCCCTGCGTTTGGGTGTTTGCAATCAATAGTAAAAGGGAGCAACAGACATTGGCCATAGGCAAGAGTTTGGGGTTCCTGTAGTGGGCTGGACGAGGTTACAGATAATGCATTTTAGTTGACGCTCATTAGGCGTGTTAAGGTGGATGGGGTTCAGGTAGGTGGTGTGGGTCACAGTTCTCTTAGTATCATAGGAAGTTATTAGGCTACTGGCTCGGGGATGATTACAAGCTAGACAAGTTTGGCTCTTATTTCTGGGGATATGAGTTGTAGCAGCAAAAAAAAGGGGGGGAGCTGGTTCCATACTTTGGTGCAGAGTTTGGCAAACACTTGATGGGGTGGCAGGGGTCCTTATCAGTGCCTCCATGTTAAGTAATTATTGGTATGTGTGAACATAGAATTTATTGTTTTCTTTTCTTTGCAGATTGGTGAAGGCCAGAAGGCATCATGTGGTAGCTTGAAAAGAGGACCTGAAAGGTGACATTTTTGATAGGATGGATGTTCTTGCCACCAGAATGGGGCACAATTTGGGGCTGAGTAATCACCTTATTAAGGCATATTAGAGCTCTGTATTCAATTTAAGGGAAGAGACCCTTCGAGTGGAAAGGCTAAGGACAGGCAGTGGTTAAGGATGGTTGGTAGTAGAGTGTTCTGGTTTGGATGGTTGCTAGGAGGTCTGAGGGTTCTAGTCTGGATTGTCATTTTGGTAATGAGTGAACTGGGGGGTGTTTATGGCTGGGCATATAGAATACTTCATTGGTGAGCATAGGCGAGTTTTCAGGACCTAGGTCAAGGGGTGATTGTTTTCTGCCTTTTAGGGTTAGGGCATTAACATTTTGGAGTTAGAACATTCCCTACAGCAAGCAGGTTAATGCACAGCCAGAACTGGGTAATTTGGTGGGTGAAGGCGATATGTTACAGTTGAAAGGGTTGTGGCTATAGGTTGTCATTCTGTTCAGGTTGAACCATGATTAGTGGCTGGAAGAAAGTGGTCTAAAAAGAAGGTATTCTCAGGGAGTGGACATCCTGGTGGTACAGTGGAGTCATGGGTAATCCTACTTTATTTAGTTTTATTAGGGTGAGTTCCATGGATGGTATGCAGAATTCTAAGGGATTACAGATGATGGGTACACTGAATGATGTTTGGCTTATCCCTTCTTGTTATGGGAGGTAGGGGTTGAACAATTTTGGGTAGAAGGGAGGGGGAACAGCCTGGTCAGGCTGGTTGGTGGAGAATAGGGACAGGCTTTCCCTCTTCTGTTCCCCCTCCAGTGTGTGGAGGTTTATTCCAAGGATTTGTGGAAAGGAAATGAGCAACTGGAGGAAGTTTGCTGAATAGGCAAGCAAACGGGGATAAGAATGCTGCTTATTTGGTTGGTAATGGGTAATTTGATGAATAGTCTATGAAGTGGCACTGCTTCATAAGTAAAATAAGTGAGCAAAGGTATGGACGCTGCTTACTGGGCAGGGTGAGCAGGTACGCTGTCCTAATTAACATTACAAGGAGGTTTTTAAGTAAAGTAAGTGAGCAAAGATATGGATGCTGCTTACTGGGCAGGATGAGAGGGTACACTGTCATGATTAACATTACAAGGAGGTTTATAAGTAAAGTAAGCGAGCAAAGGTATGAACGCTGCTTACTGGGCAGGATGAGAAGGTACACTGTCCTGATTAACATTACAAGGAGGTTTTTAAGTAAAGTAAGCGAGCACAGGTATGGATGCTGCTTACTGGGCAGGATGAGCAGGTACACTGTCCTGATTAACATTACAAGGAGGCTTATGCTGTGTTTAGAATCAAATATATTATGTTCAGTTGTAAATAAAATTGGAAATCAAAGTTATGGAAGTTTAATAAAGGTCGTCAAATGTCATTCTGTGTGATGTGTTTATTGAAGGGGACCGGGACAAATAAAAGTGTCACCTGTGCCGCTTGTTTTAAAGAAAAGAGGTTGACAGACATGCTGGATAGAATTAAATCACTATGCAAATGTTGATTTGTTTTTAGTTCTGCCTCAGCTTTCTTGATTAAAGTAAATGAGAAGAGAGAATTTGATTGTTCATGTACTCACTGAATAGATTAATTGTCATAGATATACCAAACCTAATAAGAAAATACACATACTCGTTAAAGAATTTGTTATTATATCACATTTTCTTTCATGTGGCAATATACCTATTTTACTTCTTGACAGTGTCAGCTTTCCACTTATTGAGAATCTACATTCATTCTGCATTTGAGGTAGTTGCAAGATAGTTGCTCTTTCTTAAGCACTGACAATGTTTGCTTTAACCAGTATAACTTTAATATGAGAATAATACAGAATAGGCTGTATTATGTTCTTCAGATAAAACATTCAAATGACTGCTTTATGGTGCACTAACTATTTCCTAAGCAGCTGAGACTGCAACATCTGTATGCCAATTTATATATGATCCTGGTGTTGTACATACCTAACATTACTATATTACATACGTTCTACTTGGTCACTGCTGAGAATATACACTGTCTACCACATATAACAGTGAATCTGTGTAACAGCAAACAGCATGATTTACTATAAACAATACAAAGTTTGGTTTTAGTGACATGTTACAGCTATGAAATTCAGCACAATACATACATATATCAGTACATGTATCAGCCATTGTTCTGCACTCATATTTTGGTGCTACATTTCATATGATAGAAAGTAGCAAAGAGTGTAAATGCAACATGTTAAAGCCTAATATAAATACATTTTTTTTGCAGGAGCAAAGATCATGTGAAGCTCATACACTAGTTGGCTTACACACCACATTTAATTGTAACATTAGCTGACATTACACACCTTTGCAGAAGAGTGTATACACCTTTTCCAAGCTGTGTGACTTGGATTGGGAAGAGAAATAGATAAGCAATTCACTAAGAAACAATTGGGGGTATATACATATCTCACAAATATGCACCAAAATCTAGAAGATTTAGGATCTTTGCCTGAAGTGTTTACATAGATAATTTTATACCGCAAGCAAACTTTAAAGGATTTTTCCTCAGGTAGACAGCAAATGTTGGAGGTGTGATAGGGAAGAAAGAGGTAACTGGGAACATATTTTCTTGGAGTGTAATGAGTTGGCAGACCTTTCCTGCAAACTGCTCTGCTCTGTTGGAGATGCATGGTGAGCAAATTGAAGCAACTAGGGAAATAATTTTTTGAGCTATTATACAGAATCAGAATTGTTTAGACATACTAGGGACTTGCTGAGTCTAATTATGATGGCTGCCAAAAAGGCAATTACTAGAAAATGGAAATCAAAGTCTAAACCAACTCAACTAGAAGTAACGGAGATAGTAACAGAGATCAAACAACTGAAACTGGGATTTTAGAAAAGGGTAGGAGCAAATTACAAAGGAAAAAATGAGAAATGTGGGACTGATACATGCAGAGGAGAAGGAGGTTTAAAAGATGGCAGGATTTGAATGAGCTCTGTAATGGCTGACTAACAATGACTGGATACGTTAAAAGTGTTGCATAATGTTTGCAGCTACAGCTGTATTGGCACTGGTTTAAATGTATTGCGTTTGCAACTGAGATTGCCTTGCTAAGGTTTATTTTCATTTATATAAATGTAGCATGATCTTTGTCATACATGATAATTTAATAAAAATATTTCTTGTTAAAAAAAAAAACTGTGTGACTTGTTGCTAAATAGTATTGCATCTTTGTAATCACTAGCCTTGCATCTTTGACTGCATGACATTTTACTTTAACAACTCAGATGTGAATCTCTTGGTTCTCTTTCACTGAAAGAGCTACTATTGTTACTTCCTTATGAAAACAACACAGCCACATTGCTAATTTCCTCTTGGAACGATTTCTATGTTCACAATGTATACAAAACAAACATATTATGCAGCCCAAAAGACTGAGGGCAGGATTCACGAAGGCTTGCACGGAGTGTAAGAGACATGTAACACTCCATGCAAGCCTCGCGATCCAGGAACAGCCCAAAACTCCGTGTAAGAGACCAGCTAAAACGTCTCTTACACGGACTGGGCGTGGATATGCTAAATACCTCACTTGCAGCTGAAAGGTATGCAAATGAGGTATATTAGTGATCCACGAAGCAGAAACCAGCCGGTATAAGAGATGTTTTAGCTGCAGAAATGTACTCAGTTGACAACTGAGTACGTTTCTGCAAAAATCACAACGGAGCCATGTCAGCTCCAAATAAAGGGTGCATATGTGTCAGGCAGCATGCCAATGGCCAAATATGTGGCCATTGGCAAGGTAACCCAATGCAAAAATTATAAAAATATAATTTTTTTTTCGGCGATGTTTAAATGCAGCGCAGCCCCACGCAAACGGGTTGCGCTGTATAAAACATAAAAATGAAGGTTATAAACCCACAAATGTGGGTTTTATGCAATACATGGAATGACAATGCAGGGACCAGCAGACCAAAAACAACATGGCCACCATGTAGTGGTTGCTAAGGGGGGTAGCTGAGTCTAAGACATGTAACTAAGCATTACTAGGCAATCTCATGTAAATGAGGGTTAGGATACTGAATCCCACAGTCACATAGCAAATGAGCACAGTTTGAGTAGTGTAAGAGATACATAAGGGGGAGGAATAGAGTAGGAGATAGGTGACATCACAGGGGGGAATGGTAGAAAGAAATGCAGTTCATTGGAGGTCAGTGTAACATGACAGATGACAGACACAGATCAGGGAAAGAGGAGTGCCACAAGATAAGCATGGGAAAGTCAAGAAATGAAAGGTGTACACTGTTACTTACACCAAAGTTTCTTGCTGGGCATGCATGCGCACGTGTGCACGCCATGAAGCACGAGTAGGGCAGTGTGCGTGCGTGTAAGGCAGACTGAGCATGTGGGAGCATGTTGGTAGATGTTTAACACTGTTTGCGCTGGTGTGCGGGTGTTTTAACCCAAATAGGCAGATCCTGAACCATGTAAGCATGTGTGCGCACGTGTAAGCCATTGTGAGCATGTTTCTGCTGGTATGCACGCTGCTCCCCCCTGAGGAAACAGAAAGGAAAAAGGAAGCAACAGAATTAGTAGGAAGCTAGCAGGGAATACTGCTGGAGCTAGCAGGTGAAAACAATTAGAAGCAGGCAATTACACAGGCAGAATAGTAGCCCAGCCCAGCACTTAAAACTCTGCAAACAGCAGTACAGGATGTTTCTCTCAAGAGACACTGCAAGACAGGAGTAAGCTATTAGAAGTGAAAACTGAAAAAGCTTAACTCAGAGCAGAAATGTTAGGGGCTGCCATAGCTGTCATAATGAGACATAGGCGACTTGCTGAGGGTGGTGACAATGCAGATGGTGCCAGACAACCCACAGTGAGGAGATGGAGAAGAGTGTACAGGCCCAGGGTCACCTACCATGGGTTACATGAGCTGGAAATAGTAGAGCGCTATAGAGTGGACAGAGAGCTCCTGCAGCAAATAGTTGAGCTGTGCAGGCCACGCCTCACACACAGAACCAACAGAGGGGAACCCATCCCAGTGGAAACCAAGGTATGTGTTGGCCTAAGAATACTAGCAACAGGTACCTTCCAAAGACCAACTGGTGATATGATGGGGATATCACAGGCATCAGCCTCCAGGGTACTGCACCAGTTCCTAGATGCCATGTCAGCACATGTCGGTGATCATGTATATTTCCGCAATGCCCGTGAGGTATTGGCCAGCAATATGCGTCTCTTCCAGCAAATAGCGGAATACCCTGAGGTAGTGGGTGCAATAGACTGCACGCACATACGCATCAAAGCACCAGCTGATGAGTGGGGTAGGGCCTACATTAACTGCAAGGGCTTCCCCTCCATCAATTGCCAGGTTGTGTGTGATGCCCAGGGCAGAATAATGAATGTGTGTGCTGGCTGCCCTGGGAGCTACCATGATTCCCACATCTGGCATTTGATGCAGCTGTACCAGACATTTGCCATTGGGGACATCCCACATGGACACCTATTGGGGGATGCAGGTTATGCACTGGAGCTGTGGCTGATGACACCCATCAGAAACGCACACACACCTGAACAGGAACGCCATAATGAGCCACATGCACAGACACGTAATGTAATAGAGCGTGTGTTTGGGCTGCTCAACTCACGGTTCCGGTGTCTGGACACATCTGGTGGAGCCTTGCAGTACACACCAACTACATGTACCCAAATTGTCATGGTATGTGCTATGCTACATAATATGATCTTGCGAAAACAGCTGCAGCAGGACCAGCATAGGGCTGAGCCAAACAGCCCCCCACCATTGCCAAGGCCATCACAGGCAGAGTGTGACTCGGAGGAGGAACAACCTGAGCCTGCCCCAGTAGGCAGAAGGAGGCATGCCCAGTATGCCCTGGCCTTGGCAAAGAGGCAACGCATATCACATACACTGGCTCAGTAGGAACCCTGGGAATGATACCCTCTCTGACTCACTCAAATAATAACAGGGATGCCTAAAATGACATGACCTGCTCACAAACATGTACAGGGAGTGTAATATGTGCATCTGACAGAGGCAGCCCTGCAGCACCTTCAGAGGCATGAATGCCATGTGTTAAGTAATGTAACACCATGTACTATATGCACACCTGAAGACCCTGACTAACATCCACCCTCGTCAAGCATGAAGCCACAAAATGACGATGGGATGATCAATTGCAATAACTGGCTGAAGTAATGCAGTTAGTCAAAGGGGAGCCAATGTGTTTCAGCCTGGGAAGACATGCGGAGCATGACATGATGCACCAGCTGCTAGGGGTGGTGTGCACCTATCAGTCCAGGCCTTATGGATACTGGCAAAGGCTGTCAGTACCCACAGCATGCCCTGAATAGGTAAGTCTCAAAACATAAACCCACCTTCATAGGTACTACAAGGGATAGGAACCTAGATGTAATGTTACCCAATGCCAGAAGTCTAAACAGCAAGATGTGGGCAGTGTAAATGCACACAGTATGGAGAATGTAGATATCAGTGCTGTAATAGAAAACTGGGTCAAGGCTCACATCAGCACCATAACACTACCAGGTTACACCTTATACTGTGCTGTACAGCCGCAAAACATGGAACAAGCTACAAAAGGAGGGTGACTATCAATAAATGTCAAGGATAACCACACCCCCATGTTGGTACCACAACAAGAAGCAGCATGGATTAGCCATGGTCAAATACCAATGGCTAAAACCGCCTCCCAGTATATAGCCTGCTGCAGACTACTGTCCTAATACCAGGAACTGCATCTGGCCTATGTTGGAATACATGAATATATCAAGCCCCCCAAACCACATTATATTGCTTTACTGAAAATACCCAGACATACACTGGGAGCATTATACTAGCACCAACACAGTAGGAGAAAAGTTCCCAGAATCCATAAACCAAAATGCCCAGGAACAATGTACCACTCCCACAAGAGGGGTAAGCATACTGGATGTGATAATCAGCAACATGTGTACTGGATGGCAAGATGAGAAGTGTATCCCTCACTGGTAAGATCAGACCATAGAGTAATCACACTGGATATACACATCCTGACCACAGTCCCTGGCCAGAATACCACAGTGAAAAACATGTGTAAAGCATAGGTTGCACCCCTCCAAACCGATGTGGAATCCACAAAAGGCCCTGTGCAAGTGCAGAATATGGGACACACCGCAGAACATGTTATACAGGCATTCCATGAACACAGCCAGGAATGCTTGGAGTATGCAATCACAAATAACAAGACACAATGCCATACATGCAGGCATCTGGCATGCTGGACTCCAGCCATTACCAAACCATGCAAGAGAATGAGGAAGCTACTACGTGATAGAGCAAACATAAAAAGGGAAGTAATCACTGATCAGTAGTATGGCAATAAAATATGTCCACACATACAATCCACTAAGGCCAGCCACAACAAGTAGAATCTGTGACTCCAGAGCCAATGTGACACCTGGCCCAAGTACACAGACAACCCACAACTCCCCCCAATAAATACCAATATATGTGAGAGATGCTACCATGTATCCAAACCGGAGGCTGAGCTCCCCCAACTCAGTACTGTCAAAACTAGTCAGGAGGAGAAGGTAACCACATACACCACAAACCCAGTCCCACATAGAACTATCACAACTATAAACCAAACACATAAACACAGAAAAACATTCCCGGAGGCCCTAATTACAAACACACCACACCAACAGAAGCCTCCAAAGCAGATTCCAAGCAACCACAACCTCCAAACATAGCAGATGCAACACATAGTACACAAAGCTGGTGTGCCAAACAGTCACAGGCCAGAAGGAGAAACAACATGCCTGATACAGTTGTAATAGGTGTCTGTATAGGCAGACACACTGCTGTCCCACTCACCAGACTGAACAAGGGAAAGGGTACAGTAAGCTGCCTGTAGGCTGCCACAATATGCCACATAACACAAGTACGCAGGTCACCCCAAAGCAAGAAGAAATATGATGCACTCATTGTCCATGCTGGTGTGAATGACCTGAGATGTACCTCCCTGGACTACATGAAAAGAGACATGGATGAACTCTCTGAGTATGTACCCCAGGCCGATATGACACTGGCCGTTTGCAGCATCCAACCCTCACCAAGAATGATGCCACAGTACAAACACAGAATGATCATCTTTAACAGATGGCACAGTTACAGCTGTCAGTCCAAGAGGGTCTAATGTCTGTCTGCTTGAGATGTCATGCATGACAAGCCAAGCTGCTGTTCCAGGGATGGCTTGCACCTGTTACCCCTGGGCGTCTGGATACTGGATAAGGCCTTTGCCACCTCCATAGAGCCGTACGTAGGCAAGGCCAAAAAGACTAACCCACCACCGTAGAAAACATAAGTGGTAAGAAACATAAGGGTAATGCTGACCAATGCCAGATGTGTAAACTGCAATATGCATGCCCCTGAGGCACTTCCCAGTATGGAGAACATCAATGTCTGTGCAGTGACAGAAGCCTGCTGCAAGCCTACTGATAGCACACCAGCACTACCAGGTTATACCACATATCATGCGTTATGGCCCCAACACCTGGACCAAAACATCAAAGAAGGGGGAGTATCCATATGCAGCACAGACACCCATACGGCCAGGTAACTGACAATGCACGAAGCAGCGGAGACCACCCATGTGCACCTAAGTGTAGTCAAAACTGCTGTACAGTCTGTAGCATGCGACAGACCACACTCTCACACACAAGAACTCCACCCAGACATCCTGAAGACACTGGACAATATGAATGTCCCACCAAATACCAGACAAGGTACTCACAAATTACCACATAGGTGGTAAACCATTATGTATGCAAGGAGTAATCAGGGACGTAGGGACACATGTCGACAGTAACCTGTCATGTGAAACTCACAATGCCAATGTGGCTAAGAAGATTGTCGATAATGGACACCGTATCATGAAAGGATTCACATCTATATCAACAGAGGTCACTGTGCCCCTGTACTGTTCCCTTATCAGACCCATAATCTAGTACAATGACTCATATTGGATGTACCGTACCTGACACCTGCAGCGGTTCGGAAGACCTCAAAGGTACCCCACCAAGAGGATAAAGGATATCAAATATATGTCATATGCTGCCTGGCTGTAGACACCCCAGCTGAATGCAGTCACAGACTGCCTACACAGAGGCATTGTATGTCTGTTGTACAAGGCCATGTCCAACACAGGAGTAATGGACATGCTCCACCACAGGAAATCAAAGCCATTGGAGCTGTGAGAGTGACAGATGTCAGCCTCAACACATGATGAAATAGGATGTGCTGGAGGGACAGATACATAACCCAGAGGCTCCCCACACCCAGAAACAGGATCCCAATCCATGTTAGGCAGAGCCCCTCACTGACACCCCTCAACAGGAATATTGCCAAGTGGATGGATGATCGTACATGTACACTGGGGGTCTTCACTGTGTCACGTTCAGACAGAGGCACAGTAAAGAAAATCATAAATGGCCATAATAGTCACATAGCAAGGGGCGGCGAAAGACACACACACTTTGGCTTGGCTTACTAATGCCCTAGGGTGGATAGCCTAGTATGAACCCATGAACCTATGAAGATACAAATTGTACAGGACACTAAGGATAATCACAAGGCTTACTTAACTGATGGTAGGAACCATGTTGGGAATCCACAGATATGCTCTGAATCACACAGATATTACAAACAACATACCAAACACGCACACATATTGCCAACATACAACCTGACAGGTGCAGTGCAACCCCCCCCCCCCACAGAATGCAAAATATCTATCCCAGCAGACTGCTGGTCCCCTGACATTGCAGATGCTGAGGTAACAGCCATCATCTGCAAAGCAAAACACACAGCAGCAAAGGTATGTGATGGTGTCCTGGGCTGAGGCCAACATGGACTCCAAGAATAATGGAATGCCAAACACACTACTGCCCAATGTCAGCCTTACCACAGGATATGTATCTAAAGAGCAGTGTACAACAACAGTGGTCCTTCACAACAAAGGTGTTGCCTTAATGGATACTGCAAACTACCACCCCAGGATCCTGACAAGCTTGGTCTGCACAGCTATGGAAAGGATAAGTATGTACCGCAGACATAAAGCTATCGTGGACCTACTGATACCGGACCCTACACAGTGTGGCTGTTGTAACTGCAGATCCTGCCCCTAAACATGTTTGACCCATTTGAAACAGTCATTAATGTCATTGATGAGGGCAATGTGGTCCACACAGCGTAGCTGGACCGTGCATATGCTTCCAGACAATACCCTACGAGTTCAGTAGGGATATGTTCACCAGCTTAAATATATACCCCTATGTCAGTAGAGGGGTTGCAAACCAGACCAAGGACAGAACTGACATGGTCAGACATGCTGCATCCATGTCCGACTACAAAGCAGATATGAGTGGCATCCCACAAGGCTTGGTCCTGAGACCCCCACCATTCCGTATATATGTCCCTTAGGTACAGGCCAACATGGAAGGACTGTGACTGAACATGTATGCAGAGGAGTACAAACAGCCCACCATATCTGACCCCCAGCTGACACAAGCAACCCACAAAAGGGCCACCTAGAAACAGACAACTGGAGACATAGCCATGTCAGCAAGCTAATTGCAGAACTGTGTATAGACAACCACCATGGATATACAGTAAGTGCCCACAAATTACCACACAGGTGTTAACCCATTACATACCTAACATGTAATGAGAGACCTGGGGACACAAGGTGATAGATATCCTGCACTGGACAAACATGTGGCTGTAGTGTTCGCAGAAACATACCATATGCCCACCCAATCATAAAGGTTGTCAGATGTAGATAAGGGGAGGTCACTGTGGCTCTACAGTCATCCTTCATCAGTGTCACAATTGACTACAATAGCCCCTGTGGGATATACCTCAGCAGACACTTCCATCAACTGTAAAGTCCACAACAGTACCCCACCAGGAGTGGCAAAGAGCATGAACAGATGCCATGTGTTGCCTGAGTAAACAAACTGCAGCTCCACACACTGCCATTCTGCCCAGCCAAAGGCAATCTGTGCCTGATGTATGAAGCCATGTCCAAGCTGGAATCAATAAACATGCTGCACCTTGTACAATCTGAATGGCAGTGAGCAATGCACATGAGAGACCTGAACCCCAGCACTGACATATATAGGACAAGCTGTACAGAATGATCCATAACACAGAAGGCACCCCCACTCTTGAGTAAACTCCCAGTACAGGTTAGCCAGAGAGTCACCTATCGACACCCCTCAAGAGGAATCCTGATGAGTAGATGGGAGATGGTAGGTTAACCCTGGGTATCACTGTTATGTCAGAGGTAGACAGAGGCACAGTACACTAACCATGACATATGTCATGGCAAACCCCAGTTACAATGTGTGTCGAAGGACAAACACACCCTGTGACTAGCATCAGAAATGGCCTAGGGAACATTGCTATTGTTTGCCAATGTCCACTTATGTTGTGGAATACTCTACCAATGTTGGACAAGCCTGGTGTAGGTAGTCCATATCTGAACATAATGCAACATGGTCATATGTGCACAACTGGCCCCTACACAGTCTGTTGTGCTCACTTTGAAGATGTCAAGCAGTGATAGAACTAAAGCCCAGGATACTGTCCACCACAGTGAAAGTACTGAACCAGTACACTATACGGTACTACAGTGTTAGGTCATTATGAAAGGATGTTGATAACTGTATGCAAAGTATCCCATGCAATCTCTGCAGGCACAGTATAATCCCTGTTGTGGCAGACACGAAGCAGTTGGCCAGTTAGTACACAACATGACACCCAACACACAACCATAAACGTGAGATATTGTTGAAGTTCACACACACCCAAATATGTGGTGGACTTCAGAGTTCAACATATGGAAAGCTCACACTGGGCATGCTCGCACACTTTGATAAATGAGGCATATGTCAGACAACATGCCATGGAAAGGCTGAACTGGGCATGCTCACACACTTAGGCCATATCTCCGTTTAGCAGTTGGCCACACATATCTGGTATTTGTATGTGTCATTCCAGGAACCAACCACAACACAGCAATCTGCCCAGTGCACACAGTAAATGACTACAGAGACATAAGTGATATAGTGGATCGCCCTCATATTCAAACATCTTCCACAGATACACAAGTTGTTCATAGGAACAGGGAATGATATGGCAATAAAGACCTGCAAACAGTATAAAAGCACAACAAATATTGTGCATCTGACAATTGAACATACGGGTGTACAGGTCAATACTAGGCTTGTTGCCCTAGGGAATGACAGCTTAGCCAGAGTGTGCTTGGCATCGGCATCCCCAGTACAGTAGGCTACTGTGCCACTGGAAAGCAGGTCACATAAGGCAATGTGTGAGGCTAGTGAGCTGTGCCTCTGTCAAGCAGGGGCACAGTGGAGATCCCAGGGTTTGAATGTGCTAAGCCACAGCCATGTTGTTGGTGTGTGCTGGAAGAGGGTTGCTGAGGACCTCTAACAGTAAGTGGCCATCAATAACAGACTGAGGGGAGCCCTATCTGCATTGTCTGGACAATTCCACTGTCAACACTGTGTTGTGATGATTATGTGGGAATGAAGTGTCGTGCCGGTACTGTTCACAGATGTCCTCCCTCTGTGGGCTACAGCTCTGCAATGTATTAGCTCACTCTGTCTGTTGGATGGCTCATATATGGCTGGTGTATACCTGACAGATGTCTTGTTGTGGAGCAGTCATGGGTATATGTGGGATAGCATGATCAATGCAAACCTTACACATGCTCATAAAATGCAATTGTCAATTGCCAGGCCTCCTGGATCCAAAGGTTCAATTGGTCCTGCTTGTGTCTCTTCAGGTCCGCATGGTGGTGTCGAACCTGCTCACCAGTCCTTGGAATCCCTGTGGCACTGGTGAGATCATGAACCAACCGGTCCCACACCTCAGCCCTATATGCTCCCCACAGGACCTGGCCCTGCATGAGTTGGGCCTCATGATTGTGGACTAGGAGCCAGACCATGTATCTGGACTCCTCAACGCCCCACCTCTGTGCTCGAAAGCAACTACCCTCACCTACTCCTGACATTCTGGCTGCAAGTTAGTTCTACAATCGTTTATGCTGTGTATTCCCACCTATAGGGCTTATATATGCCGTTTTTCCCGCACATATCTGTGATTGACTATTTTGGAATTGTATCAACTTCACAAAACCTGCTTTGTCATGATCCACTTTGTATTCATTCCTATATATTTGCTATTACTGCATTTCTAGGTACTGCTGTCATGGCTTAGTGGTTCAGTACCTTGACTATGGTGCATAGTATCCTGGGTTCGAACCTGGCCACTGCTTTTTATTTTTTATGACTGTCTAGACAGGCTAAGGGGTGTGTCTGTGTAAAGGCAGTTTTGATACAGCTTGCTCAACGTTGCCCGTCGGTTAGCTTGTTGGTGCGGTGCGCATCTCCGCGCAAACGTGTTACGCTGGTTTACGCTTCATTTGGCTGTTAGCAAGCATATTACACTCAGCTCAGCTAGGGGCACTCATTTTACACCTGTTAATTCACTGTTCACCTATGGGCACTCATTTTACACCTGTTAAACCACTGCTCACCTACGGGCAGATGCACTCACCTTGTTAAACTGTAGCTCAGCTATAGGCACATCTCGCATTTTTTATTATTTTGTTATCTCACATTTCTTCAAAATAAATGGACTATTTCATTACATTTTACATAAACTATGATTTTATATGTGTACGTGTTTGTCAGGGACTTGTTTTGTGCTTATTTTACTAAAAATAAAAATTGATGTTGTGGAGGCTCGAGCCATGAATGCCTGCTCTTCAGCCAACATCTCTACCGCTACGCTATTGCTTTTTGGCTTACTTTGCATATTTAGTTCTTATATCCTTTTCCACTGACTGCTAACTGTGGCTAAGCTACGGGCACGCCCGCGCAAACGAGCGCACTCACGGGCAAACATCTTTATGATTTAAAAAAATGTATAACATGTTAATTTATATATTTTATGTTCATAGTCTGTGGGGGCATGTGTTGTGTTGTGTTTATTCACATTTCCATGGCCTCTGTCGTGGGTGTTTACTTTGGGCAATTTTACTCTTCTGGGGGCGTGTCCGCTTGCAGGGCTCGGCCTACGGACACGCCCCCTACTGTCTTCCATGGACCGTGTTAGCCTTAGGTGTGATTCAGCATGCCCTCATGCATATGCATGACATG
This sequence comes from Protopterus annectens, assembly GCF_019279795.1. NCBI lineage: Eukaryota > Metazoa > Chordata > Ceratodontiformes > Protopteridae > Protopterus > Protopterus annectens. Next base: position 865,922,433 of record NC_056732.1, on the reverse strand, counting down.
CTGACGTCACACCGTTTAACTGCAGCCTCCGTGTAAGCCATGTATCTCTTACACGGAGGCTTCGTGAATCCTGCCCTGATTCTTACTGTTTTAGAAATCAGCATCAACAGTGGCCAATTGTTTTTCTTGACCCAGTCCAAAGCTTTTTTCTTTGTAGAATGCTGTTATCTTGTAGCATTTTTTGTGAGGTTGCACGAGTGAGATTTTCAGAAGAATTTGCAAAATTTGTATCATAAAATCTGCACTGATGAGTTAAATAATGAAACCGATGATACTCTATCTATCCATCCATATATTTATTATGAAGCATTCCAGTCATCACCCGCACATATCTTCAAGAGGTAATATTTTCAGACTGACCCCCTTTCAACATTGTAATTAGAACTGCAAATATACTGTTGGTAAATAAGAGGAATATGGATCAAAGCTCCCCCAAATTTTGGGGTTAGCTGGAAAAGCTATGTTAAAAAGAAACAAGTTAATTTTAGCATAATGTGCAAACTCAAGCTTATATGTTGGATCTTATCATATTTCTTATTGCAGCTGTTTGTGTTACTGTTTTGCAACTAATGAGGTTAGTCATCCGCTATGAAAATTTTACCTGTGACCTTGGTATACAGAATGACAAAGGTCACTAAATAGAGGTAGAGTTTTTTTTTTTTGTTGTTTTTATTAACTGCCAAATTGTAACTTATGGGCTACACAGACATATTTAATGAAATAACGAGAATACCAGAACAATTCAGCAGTGGTATTGTCTAATTGTAGCATCTGAAAAATATAATTCAGAAATTATGCAAAATAGTGCATTCCACAAAATGTCAACCATGATACTACATTTTCAGATTCAGTATGTAGTTTATTAATTGCATCTATACTGTTTTTCTCCCTGAGATGATATTTAGCATATTTTATCATTTATTTTTACTTCACTTAGACATGTATAAAATATTTCTACTTTATCTTTCTCAGTAAACTGCATTGCTACACCTAAATTGGCATTCATTTTCAGACGAGTCAGTAGTTAAATAAATATTTATATTATTGTGTAGATTAAGGTTTCAAGATAAAGTACTGAATATTGTTAAACTCAGTTTCAACTGTGCACATGACATTAACAGTAAATGAAAATTAAGATTATCATAAACTCATTTGGCAAAGTGAGGAAGAGGTTACATGACTAAATATATATTTAAAGCAATGTACAGCACTTATTAACTTATATGTTAAACTAAAGGCCATGTTTAAAATGTGCACTTTCATTTTAAAAGATTTTACAGCACGGATTGTTATAACACAGATTTCTATTCTTAGGCTCAGTATAAAATAAATATTCAGCATTATATAAATAATTATTCAAAATAACATTACACAGTAGTTCATACTACTATTTTAGTATGAAAACCCAGCAGCATGTATATAATAGCTGTTCAGATTATACCTCAGGGGATTGTAATGTGCAAGGTCATTGGTGCAATGCCCTTCTTTTGAAGAAATGCACAACGATATTATTTGAAATACACTAGAGATTATTTTATTAAGTATAAGCAGTGAGTTGCTTGCAGACTGATTTAACAATGGTACTTTGTGTTCTTAGATGGGTAATATGGCCTTTATAAATATTAAATAAAGCATTTGAGTTCATTTTCCTTGTCTTCAGATAGCAACAAACTAATGAAGGCACAAAAGCACAAGTAGACACATCTTTATGTATTTTTTAACAAATTTCACAATGTTCTTTGGCTAGCAAAGTTGGATTTTATTTTCTACTTACATGTATTATTTTAAGGTTACTTGCATCACAGGAGTCCACAATTTTATTTTTTGCTTCAAAGGCTACTGTCACATATTCTGTGTCCCAGTGAATCATTGATATGCTTGCTACAATGTTGTATGATATACTGTGGGCCTTCTTTTATTTTGATGATGTTTTTACTTAAAAAAATTCTAAGCACCAAACTGGATGTCTCCTCAGAACAGGCACAGCAGCAATAGCATATGTAAAAATGGAATAAGTCTAACAGCTGCAGTGTTTGTCTCATACATTCATAGCAATGATGTTAAATAGTTTCTGACCTATATGCCTTACAGGGCAAGATCAGAGTGAGTTCTTGTGAACTTGTACTGCTAGAACTATGATAGTGGCTAATTTTGAAGAAGCCAGTTTTTGGTCAGATTCCACAATGTTATGAAAAATTGGAGAAACACTCCCAGGCAAAAACTGTAAATCTTCTAGACTTTGTTGTATATTTGGGAGACATATATATGTCACTCCATTATTTCTTTGTGAATTCCATATCTAATCTCTATTATCAATCTTTTCTGACATCTTCTAATTGATTCCTATAGTTATCATGCATTATTTTATATGCCCTACTAATTATCCCCTTTTAACAGCTGCTTTGGTTCTGGATTCAATTAATAACTCAATCAGTACATATCTTTAATTTAGGATTCCCTATCCCTTTTCTTTGTCTATATTCTGATGACTATAATCAGATTATAGTCATTAACTGTATATCCAGGAAAAAAGGAACTGTCTCAGGATATTCCACAACACTGAGATTACCTTATCTGGTTTCATCAGGTACAATATAATATTATCTGCAAATAATGCCAACTTTTCTTGAACACTGTACCAGTTATATCCTTGAATTTCTGAAGTCCTTAATTTCTTTGCCAGTGGTTCTTAATATAATGCAAATAACAAAGGGGAAAGAGGACATCCCTGCCTGGTTCCTTTGCTCTGACACAACTTATCAGAGAGGAACCCTCACACTTCAGTTTTTGCCTCTGTTCCCTCATATATCCTTCTAATTAACCTTATCATTGTATCAGGAAATGTAAATGCTTCCATTGCCTTACTATTAAAGTCCCAGCTTGCTCTGTCAAATGCTTTCTCTGTATCAAGACATACCAAAAACAAATGGCATTTTCTTGCATTCTGCTTCCAGCTGGCTAATTATTGTTTATTAATGGTGTCAAATGTCTGCCTCCACACCACAAATCCACATTGGTCCATATTTATCAATCTTGACATCATCTTTGCCATTCTTTTAGCCATTATGGATATAAACACTTTATAATCATGGTTTAGAATTGAGATGGGTCTATATGAATCTGGATCAGGTGGGTCTTTACCATCTTTAGGCATTACAGCCATCACAGCTTTTTTTCCAGAATGTTGCTACCTCCCATCTTTTTAAAATGCCCTTCCACTCCTTTATTGAACATTTTTCACATTTTCCACAGACATGAGTACTATGCAGAATACTTTTATAATAACATGGCTGCATGGCATTTTGAAAAGATCTCACATCAGAATTTTCAAAGCAGAAACGTGGTTGTGTAAATTATATTAGTAAGACAGTAAAGAACAACCTTTCCTAATTAACTGATAAAAAGAGAAATGTCAGAAGTGTGTGTTGTGTGTATTTATGTCTGCAGCTTTGTATGTGTGTGTGTGTGTGTGTGTGTGTGTGTGTGTGTGTGTGTGTGTGTGTGTGTGTGTGTGTGTGTGTGTGTGTGTGCGTGCGTGTGTGCATGCGTACATGTGTGTGTGCGTATGTGTAAAAGTGCAACTTTTTTAAATAACATTTTAGGAATGTAGCACAATTCAGACAGTACAGATTAGTACAATGCACAGCATTAGTGGTGTATGACTTCTCTGCAACTACAATACTTAACAGAGAGAGTGACAACTCCTGGCTTTAATCACTGCACTCCATCTGTTGAAGTGAATCATTGGTGGAGATGCCCAGAAGATTTGTGCATATCAAAATGCCTGACCACTTTGATCACTGCAGCTTCTATTGCCTCTGATTAGGAAGAGTAGCTGTTGTTTCATGAGGCACTCAGAAATGGAAAAAGAATAAAAGAAACATTTTATATATCAAGACATTTCTCTCTAGTACCAAATACACAGTGCAAAGCTAATTCAAGGCTATGAAGTCACTCAAAGTACACATTGGCATAAGCATTCTCTTGGGCAAACTCAAGATAATTTGACAAACCTAAAAGGAAGTTGGTGTTTTCTAGAAAGATGTCAGAACACTTTGAAATGATACACAAATATAAGTCATCTGGGGACAATTCACTTTACCAAAAAATAAATCGGGAAAATTGTAGCAGGAAAAAAAGTGATAGCCTGGCACTCGGGTTTGCCCAACTTCTGCTTGCAAAGATGTGAGGAACAGACAGGGATGATTTTCAATGAGAAGTATTCCTTCCTAGACTTAAAAAGCATTCTTCTTTTTTTAGATAAAGATCCACCCTGTTATATAAAGTTAAGTATGGGATGCACTTAACTCCTTAAATTTGAACTTTCTCAGTATGGCATATTTGGCATGATAGCTCACATCAGCTGACTTCTGGTGTTTTTATTATTATTATTTTCACTTTAATTAAAACTTTCTGTAACAAATAGAGCCATAACATTTGACCTAATTTTTTACAGTAATTTTGTGCTGATTACCCATTATTTAATGAAAGTTTATTGAGTCAAATTAACAAAGGGTTATATTTATTAAAAGCTACACAAGTGGTAGCTATTTATTAACTAGCATTACTTGTTATGTAGAGCTGCTAAACAAAGGAAATGGCAGAATACGCTAATAAAAGCATAACAAGGTGAAGTACGTGATAAACAATCCAACATGGTGGAGCTACTCAGTAAGCTACAGAACTTTTGTTTACTCTCAGTGTAGGCAATTGCCTTGTACATCAAAACTCTTTAGAATACAGTATGGTTACACTTAGGAAAAAAAAGCATGTTAGGAATTACTGCTGCAGCTGTTTTTATTATAGTGTATGTGCAACAAGCTTTAAATCAGGATGCTGCTGTTGCTGCCAGACCTCAGGGAAGAAGGGTATTTAGACCTTATCTGACCTATCATGGACTCATGACATAGAAATTGCTGAGAGTTAATGGGTGGATAGGGAAACACTGGAGGGAATATGCAACCTCTGCCACCACCACCTCAGTACCCAGGGAAATCATGGAGAACCCATCCTAGAAGAAACAAAGGTATATGTAGCATTACGTATACTAGCTACTGGTACTTTCCAGAGACCCACAGGGGTGATGTTAATGGTGTCACAGGAATCAGCCTCTAGAATATTATATCATATTTTAAATGCATTGTTACTATGTGCAAAGTATCACATCTGTTTTCCACATACCTCACAAGAGAGATTAAGAACCATGCAGGATTTCTGTGCAGTAGCACCCTTCCCAGAAGTGTTGGGGGCCATAGATTGAACTAATCTAAAACTAAATCCCCACCCAGTGAACACAGAAGGAAGTAAATTAACAGAAAATATTTCCACTCTATAAATTGTCAGCTTGGCTGTTATGCCTAAGGGATCACTTGCAATGTCTGTACAGGTAACCATGGCAGTTTCCATGACTCACAGATAAAGCACACTTGTGAGCTGTAAAACACGTTTGTTAGAGTGACATTTCTCAAGGGCATCTAGAGGAGAATGCAGGTTATGCATTGTAGACCTTGCTGATGACTGTAGTGAGAAACCCCACAAGCCAACTGATGAAGGATACAATGAGGCCCACTCTCAAACTAAGAATAACATAGAACATATGCTTGGTTTGCTTAAATCAAGGTTCTGGTGTCTAAACACATCAAGAGGTGCACTGCAATATATCATAGGAACATCTACTGAAATACTTACAGTCTGTGCCATGTTATACAATATAATTTTCTGGAAACAGCTTCAAGGACAGCAAGGAACAGAACCACAGTTCAAGGATCACAGGTAGGGCAAACAGCAGTGGCAAATACAGATAAGGTGTCTGAGGGAGAACAACCAGTTGCAGATGCTACTGGCAGATGGATATGTGCACAGTATGCCCTGACTATGGTTAAGAGACAAAGGATAGTGCACACAATTACTACCTAGTTCAAAGCCTAAGATCCCATACACATATAAGTAGGAAAACTAATGCCTGTTAGACTCCATAAACTTTAAATGACCATGCAATGGCTGTGCTCTGATAGCATCAGACAGGGACAGCCCCCAAGTATACAGTTTGTACCTGCAGAAATGACTAGGTAAGTGTGGAACCTGTAAGGAAAAAAAGTTATATCACTGATTACTCTCACATGGAAATATGTGTATGCACATAAACAGAGCATTCGCCCGAGGAGTGTCATTAATATCTAGCTCCTCTGTCAGATTTTTGCATTATACAGTTATGTATTAGAAACAACAGTGTCCATTAAGCACAGCAATTCACCACCGTCTATAAAGCATAGAACAGGTCAATTATAGCCTCATTTGCACAACTACACCAAGAAGCCATTCAAAAGTACCTAATGTTTCTACAGCTGTAATGGCAATTCCAACTGAAATACAATGTGGTTCAACAATTATATAAGCCACCCCTCAAAAATGCATAGGAAAAGCAATCAACAACTTTCTTCTGCAAAACATATTGATAAGTGCTTGCAAGCATGTGAATAAACAAGCATTAGCTCTCCACTGTCTGCATTAGACATATATACAGCCCTAAGTCACAAAGACATGTGCAAAGGGCATGGTCATCATCATTTGCATAGGGTGGGGGATGGGGGTATTAGGCCAAGGCTAGCATCAAAGAAGTTAGTGTGTGTAAGTAAGAAAAACATGTATCTAACAGGGTATGCAGTGTTCAGGGCCAGTAACAACAGAGGTATAGCACTCAACAGTACCATTTAGATAGTTTGCATGTGTGTGTGGTGACATGGGCAGGCGATTGTTTTTTCAATTTGCATGCATCTGCATGAACACAATCAAACACTGTGCTAGCCCTATGTCCTGGTATCTTGGACAGGTGTGAGCTATACATGATAGAGTAGTCCATTTAGCATCAGTTCCCCAGTCCACTTGATCCAGCACAGCAAAGTGCTACACTACTTCCATGGCTGTGGCTAGATGTTGGGATGCTACCTGAATGTGAGCAATTTCTGCTGGGTGAGTTCTCGTCACAACTATGTCCAGGACCATGACCCTGTGGTCTACCACATCTGGGTGTGGACAATGCAGTTATTGATGGAGCTTTGGATGTGGTATCACTACTGGAGTAGGATGGCTACTTCTGCTAACACAAGAGGATGTAGTGGCTCTAAAGCCATCTGGATGCCCACACTACCCCAACAGATTTTCTGTTACAGACACTACCTGATCCAGTTTGTCATTCATCCTGAACAAGGAGTTGCCCACACAATTCAGGCCCATCACTCATGGCAGAATGAACGATATTTAGTAGTCACATTATCTCTTCCAAGGCCCTGTTGGAACATGCCTGTGCTTCCATTATAGCCCTACACATTTTCATTGTAACACCACAGCATCAGGAGGAGGACGATGGGTGGCAAGCCTCCTGTGGTCACCCCTACCAACCCTCCTGTGTGTCAGAAAGCCCTCATGATGACTAAAGGGAGTAGAAACCAGCTCTACAACTAGAGTAAGCACACAGTCCTGATTGAATTTGCCACACTTATGCACTATATCAGATGTCTCCATGTCATGGGTATATGTATGCATACTGGCTGTGGCCAAAATATGGGCAGGGGATGTGGGAGCCAAAACATCAGTGTCAGCCTGACTATCAGCACCTACTGACAGTGCTTTTTCATTGCCACCATAATCATCAGAGGCTACGGATATTCTAATATCAGCTGGTAGGATTTCTGCAGTGCCATTCTCAGAATCACCTATTTTAACATGCAGTGAACACTACAAACAAAAAACAGAGAATACAATTGATTACATATTTTCCTTATATGAAAGGCATGTTAAACTATAACTAATACCAAAGTAACAAACTTTAATCTCATACAGACCTGAATCTACCTTATAGACAGTAACACCAATAACCAAATGTATGCTTACTGTATACAGGTGGGCTGGCAGTCTACAATCCAGGTGTGCATGTACGTGAGGAAGGGTAAGGAAAGAAGTCTATAAGTATCATAATGCAAATTAAACAAGAACAAGAGAAAAATCCCCATTCATAAGTGAAGATTAAAATTGTTCTCATACAAAAATGCAGTGAATAGTTGGATCACCCCAACCAAAAAAAAAAAAACACGCCCTTCTCTCTTTCTCCAGGACTGTGTCATCAGATTTATAGTTGGCACTGGCACTATCTATATATATATGAGATCACTACTAAATCCCGAATACTCACAATACTGAAGACCGGAATCCCGAGACCAGATACCTGAAAGACGAGAAAACGAGAAGACCAGAAGCATGAATTTCAAAATCGGGAAGTACGGGGATGATGAAGTAGTGCTTCTGGTGTTGTGGTTTTTGAATGGGTAGATGGATGGTCAAGTAAGTATTTATGTTTGATTGTGTTGATTAGGAACTTTAGTGTGTGTAAGTGTGTGTTGTGACTGTGATGTGTGTGTGTTTGGGGAATGTAGGTGTGTGGTGGTGTTTTCATGTGTTTGTATAGTGCAACCTTGTAGTTAGAATACTTAAGTGGGGGGGTGCACGGGAGCTTTCCCCCTGCTTTTATGTAGTGTAGGTTTGTGTGTTTATGTTTTGGGTGAAAGTGTATGTGTATGTGTGTGGTCTATGTTTAGTGTAGTGCTCAGGATTTAAAATTTTGTGCTTCTGGTCTTCTGGTCTTCTGGTCTTTCGGGTATCTGGTCTCAGAATTCCGGTCATCAGTATTGTGAGTATTCGGGATTTAGTAGTGATCCTATATATATATATATATATATATATATATATATATATATATATATATATGGTTCCCATTCAGAAGCCTGAAACATCATAAGCCTGAAAATCAAAATCCTGAAACCAAAAGCCTGAAAATTCAGAATCCTGAAAACTCAAAATCCTGAAAGCCCAAAATCCTGAAAGACCAAAATCCTGAAACTCAAAATCCTGAAAACACAAAATAGACATACTGATGTCATTGTGGCTTTGCTATTTTTAGCCCTGTGGTGTTAGGTCATGCGTTGGGGTTAGGTAAGTGCGGTTGGTTTTGTTTTAGGGTTAGGGGCGGTTTAAGTGAGTTAGGGTTAGGCAGGTTAGGCATGTATGCAATAGTGACAAATATTGGGGTTAGGGCGGTTTAAGTGAGTTAGGGTTAGGCGGGTCAGGTGAGTGTGCGATAGTGACGGACCTTAGGGTTAGGGTTAGGGTCAGGGTCAGTTGGTAGATATTAGTGTCTTTATAGTGACATATTAGCATTATTTGTGTTTTCAGGATTTTGAGTTTCAGGATTTTGGTCTTTCAGGATTTTGGGCTTTCAGGATTTTGAGTTTTCAGGATTCTGAATTTTCAGGCTTTTGGTTTCAGGATTTTGATTTTCAGGCTTATGATGTTTCAGGCTTCTGAATGGGAACCATATATATATATATATATATATATATATATATATATATATATATATGGATCTATCTTACTACGTCGACATGTCAAAACGCCGACAACGAAATCACCGACACCACATAACCGACATTTCACAAACACGAAACCTCACATGCCCGACACACCATAATCCCGACAAGCAACAAACAAAACAAATCCCCAGTCCAAAAAGCACACACACAACACAAGCACACCAAAATCCTTACAAACCAACACTAAACCTCACATACACAACTACCTACAACCTTAACCCAAACCCTAACCCTAAGGTCCGCCACTATCGCACACTCACCTAACCCGCCTAACCCTAACTCACTTAACCCGCCTAACCCACAAACTATCACAGTCGCACACTTACCTAGCCCGCCCTAACCCTAACTCACTTAACCCGCCCCTAACCCACAAACTATCACAGTCGCACACTTACCTAGCCCGCGCCCTAACCCTAACTCACTTAACCCACCCCTAACCCACAAACTATCACAGTCGCACACTTACCTAGCCCGCGCCCTAACCCTAACTCACTTAACCCGCCCCTAACCCACAAACTATCACAGTCGCACACTTACCTTACTCGCACCCTAACGTCCGTCACTACCGCATACATACACAGCCTTTTCCCATGTCGATGTTCTCAGCGTCGGGGTTTTGATCCATCGGTCTTCTCCGTTTTCGATCTTCTGGCGTCGGTGTTCTCGCTGTCGGCGTTCTGACTTGTCGACGTAGTCAGATAGACCCATATATATATATATATATATATATATATATATATATATATATATATATATCAGACATCTAAGACATACGCATAGAAAGATATGACAATGACACTTGCATTTTGTATACCTGAATGTGACACTCTGGATATGTTATCCACATCTATGTCAAGGATTCTGTTGGAACTCTCTGCTGAGTTATCTGGATCTTTGACAGTGGACAGGAACTCTTCTGTTTCAGTCAGCAGTGGTTTGGTAGCAGGACACCACCATATCCTCTTGCTTCCAGGCAACTGCAACCACCCTATGGGGGTAGAGGATATCATATCACTTGCCTGCTGTCTTATCTCGGATTAATTTCTCCCATGCCCTCTGACAGCCTTAATGTCATCAATCACCTGCTGCCATATCCTGTCTCTGGCAGATTGGTCACCTCTAATTCTCTATAAAAGAAAAGCTTCATGGTGACATAAGACCTGGATAATGACCTCATTTTCTGTATCTGTGTATGGTGGCTTGCAAAGTACAGATTTTCTCTTGGTGCCATATCTCTCTATGAGATGAAACAGAAAGCAGACACATATAATTTCATATATAATAGACAGGATGCTTGTGAACTCAGTTATGTTTGAATGCATCCATCCATAATGCACACAAAAATTTAAAGTGAATGCTCCTAATGACTATATACACGTTAGGACAGACTGCCTCAAAAATAATATTTTTAAATCAAATATCAATCATAATCTATAACAGTTCTGTAATGCAGATAACTCAAGTTTAACTGTGTAATACATAGAAGCATTAACAACAATAATTCAAAATATTGCATTAGAAATGTAAAACAAAACTATTATAAGTGCCACCTCCACTACTGTGGAGGGCAGTCATGCTGAAATCCACAAATGTAACACAATTTATTTTTGTTAACACAGGTAAAATTTAAGCTCTTCCTAAAAAGTTATAATACACTCATATGCAATAACTGTGTAAACATCAATTAAATTCAACTTAAAAAATACAGGTCATGTGCCATTTTGTAGCTTGCCTTTTGTAAGATAGACATTTCTATGCCAAAAGAAAGGGATAAAGAAAAAAACATTAAGATAAAAAAAGTTTTTGGTGGTCAGTGTAATCCACTGTTTAATGTTAATTTAAAAGGATTATGTAAGAAATAACATACCTTGAAAATACTGCAGTATAGAAATTAGATAATTCTCCAAAGGTTGTCTTAGATCTTTGTTGCTAAACAGTTTCCCCAGTATAATACAAGAGTATTAGCTACATAGTTACCTTTATATAGTGCTGAGTCACCATTATGAGTATGCAAATATCTGCACTAAGCATAGGGATTGTAAACATGGTGTAAGGACCTACATAATTTCATGCACACATCCTAGCAATGCAAGGAAGTCCATTGAGAAGTGTTACCTGCTAATGGCTTGCAGGTGTCTATGATTACTATAACTGCAGGAACAATCAGGTTTTCATTCTTCCCTCTTAGATGTATACCTGTTAAGGGTGTGTCAAGGAGAAAAGACTTAACAAAAAATCTGAAAGTACATTGATTGATTTTAGGATAGCAACATTCCTAATATTCAAATTCTGGTTTCAATTACCATAGTTACTGCCCTTTAGGAAGAAATGTTGTTCATATCCAAGGGAATACTTTAAGCATTGATAACATATGCAATAAAACAGAGATAGAATTCCAATAAACAGATCATAAATAAGGGAATAGGGCACCATAAAGAAAGAGAGGAATGCACCTGCAATATTTGGAGTCATTGTTTAATATTGTGTAAATACATGGGTATCCTAACTGTTGGTAATATCACAAATGTTTTGACATTTAATGCCAAATGAGAAAGGAAAGCTTCATACTTTGATTATGTTGCAGTTTCAATATGACTTGATACAATGACACATTATCAGTACATCTAAACATTTTTTCTCTATGGAAATGTATGTATTTATCTGTGAAAAATGTGTGAAATCCTCTTAAATGATTGTTCTTACTACCTTTGTGCGAATGTTCAAATTCATATAGATTCCTGTTGCAAGATAACAACATTGAACTCATTATAGTCAAGTGCACCTCCAGGCATTTCTGCAGTTACCACCTACTGGGCCTCTAGGCATCAAATATTGCTTGTTCATGTTTGTATTAATAATTCCAAAGCCATGCTACAGACATATTATCAGGATATCTTATCTTGAAGCATACATGATGGCAAACACAATTGTATTGATATTTGACCTCTGTCAATGAGTATTTGTTAGAACTGTAAGGTGATAACTTAATTTTTCAAAGACTCAGGCCACACCCACTGGGAGCTAAAAGTACACACTCAAACGAGCTATACTGGAGGGAATGCATTAAACATCTGAAATATACAAAGTTCTTGATGACCATTTTTTCCCTTTTATAATTTGTGCTTCATTTGGCATTGAGCTCCATTGACTGGCAATGGCCAGTGGCCATGAATGGGACTTCACTGGCCAAAGTAAAAACTGACAATTGTTATTTGGACCGTCATCAACAGCACAATATGGGTTATGTCACAATCAATGATTGTGTCAGACTGCATTGTTGGATATGCATTTTTTTAGTTTCTGTGCCCATTGGTATGTACTAAGCAACTAATACTGTTTTATGACATGATTGTAGCGTTATAGTTGTAGAGGTGGGAATTTTGTCCTCTTATCCATTGGAAAATTGCAGACTATGGAATTCTTATTTTTTATGTTGATTGGCTATATGTTGATCATTTGCTGGCTACCTGTAATATGATTTCACTGTAATATGATTACACAGCTAGTTTCACTGTGTGTGAGGTATTAACTGGAAATTGTCAACTTTTATTAAGCATCTGTTGGGTTATTTGTCTCTGATAACTTTTTGCAGTTAAACTCTTTTTTTCTAGAGGCTCCTTTAGCTGTTTAAAACTTTCATTTAAAGGCTCACTGCTGCTTTTCAGCTGTGAGAAACATTTCTGCAGTTTGTTCTAAGTAGTGGGGATATTTGTGGCATTTCCATATTCAGGCTTGTATTTGGGCCTAGTGTTTGTGGAGGCTGTGTGTCTGAGCACATATTCAGGGACATCTTGGTTTAGCCAAAGCCATCAGGCATTTCAGTGAGAGAGAACTGTTTGAGGTCATTGGCTGGCTGAGGTCACCTGGACTACAGCTTAGACTAAGCACCTCATTGATTCTTTTGAGATTTCTTTCTTAAAAGCTGTCTCAGGTTTCAACTTTCTGTTACCTAAAAAGTTCAGTTGTGAGTGTTCTGCCATTTCACACTGAGCTGATCGAAGGAAAGACACTGAGGAAACTTAGAGCTATAATATATAACATTAAGTATCCTGTTTTTTGTTTATTTTGTTCTTTATTTCTTTGTTATTTATAGCACTTTGTGTACTGTGTATTTTTCTAGCTAGTTTCACTGTGTGTGAGGTATTAACTGGAAATTGTCCACTTTTATTAAGCATCTGTTCGGTTGCTTGTTTCTGATAACTTGTTGCAGTTAAAGTCTTTTTTTCTAGAGGCTCCTTTAGCTGTTTAAAACTTTCATTTAGAGGCTCACTGCTGCTTTTCAGCTGTGAGAAACATTTTTGCAGTTTGTTTCCCACCCTCCCTTCCTGTTGGTATAGTGTTTGTATAGCTGGTGGCTTTGCAGTTGCCCGCCCCTAGTGTAAATTTGATCTGGGACCCTCCTCCCAGTCTGGTGTCATTACCTCATTCTACTCAGTACAGGGAGAATATTTGAGAAGGCCAATCAGCTTAGTTTCTGCTACTCCTTTCTCTCTTTCCTTTCTTTCTTTCCACTTAAAAAATAAATAAATAAATTATCTGCATTTACTGTATTTGTGTTTCTTCCTACTTTATTTTGCTTTTGTGTCATCTTAAAAGTACTCAATTGTATTTATTACTGCTTGGTGTAACTCATTCTAAGCCTTTTAGTTTAAGCACTTGGGCTTTAGACCAGTTGTTTTACATTAAGAAGGTTTGCGGTCTGCACTGTAATGGCAGAATAGATAGCTTAGACCCTTCTAAGTTGGGAACTGCTGATTGAGAGCTCAGTGTCTGTTATTCTAAAAGTGTATTAATTCTGGTTTAAGCAGTTGGGCTTCAGGACAGTTATTTTACATTAAGAAGGTTCGTGGTCTGCACTCTTGTGGGAGGAGAGGCTGGACTCTGCCCTTCTGAGCTTGGAATTTCTGGTTAAAGGCTTATAGGGCCTGCATATTTGAACTGCTTCTTACTGAAATTGGTACATCTTGTTTGCTGTAGCATAGACTAGATCCAGGCCTGCTGAATCTAGCTTTGTTTGTATGCTTGTTGTTTGTTTGCTTGTTATTTCCCTGAAATGCTAATTCCACCTAAAACGCGGCTTTTCAGCGCTTCTGTGCATCCCTAGTGATATCTGCATTGCTTACTGTACTTATTTCCTTGTTTCACTTGAAAGAAACTTACTGTTTGTCATTTTTGCATTTAAGTTACCTGTAACACATAGCATTTAAGTTACCTGGCACTTGCTCACTAAGTCAGCACTAAAAAATTAAAAGCACTACATCCTCACAAACTCCCCTTGAGTACCTTGTTCCCCATTGGCCCTTTTTTCAATTATAAAGGAATTCCCAATACTATTCTAGCATGTCCAAAGGTCAGTTGTCAATCTCCTCTCCGGTCCAGCTGGTGAATCTGGGAATCTTGAGGCAATGTTACAACTGCCTCATGTACACAGACAACCCTCTCCTCCTCCCAACAAATTCAAACACATGTGAGAGATGCAACCATATAGTCAAACTGGAGGCTAAGCTCTCTCAACTCAGTACTGCGTAACCAGTCAGGAGGAGAAGGAAACCACACTCACTACAATTCCACTCTCACATAGACCTACCACGACAGCAAACCAAACACATAAACACACAAAAACATACTCGGAGGCTCTAAATAAAAATCTGCCTAAGCAGCAGAGACCTCCAAAGCAGACACCCAAGCAACCGCTACCCCAAAACAAAACACGTGCAACGCATAGCTCACAAAGCCAGTATGCTGAACAGTCACAGCCCTTAAGGCTAAACAGCACACCTGATACACTTGCAATAGGTGATGCTATCGTCAGGCACACTGACGTCCCGCTCACCAGGCTGAACAAGGAGAAGGTCACAGTGAGCTGCCTGTCAGGCGCTAGGATCCGCCACATAACACTAGCACTCAGGTCACTCCAAGGCAAGTACAAATATGACTCAGTCATTGTCCATGCTGGTGTGAATGACCTGAGACGTACCTCCCTGGACTACATGAAAAGAGACATAGAGGAGCTCTCTGAGCATGTAGCTCAGGCCAGTATGACCCTGAACTTGAGTAGCATCTTACCCTCACCAAGAATGATGCCACAATATGAAGACAAAATGATCAATTTCAACAATTGGCTTTAAGTACTGGTGTCATTCAAAGGGGATCCAATGCCTGTCAGCCTAGGATGACAGGCTCAACAAGACATAATGCTTCGCTAGGGACAGCTTGCTCCTGTCACCCCTGGGCTTTTGGATATTGGCAAAGGCTCTTTCTACCCCCATAGTGCCTTTTTTAGGCAAGGCTCAAAAGACAAACCCACCTCCATAGGTATCACAAGGGATATGAAACTAAGAGTAATGCTACTCAATGCCAGAAGTCTAAACCTCAAGATGCATGCACTCAAAACTCTCCTTAGAAGGGAGAACATCGATATCTGTGCAGTAACAGAAACCTGGTTCAAGGCTCCCGAGAGCACCCCAGCACTACCAGGTTATACCTCATACCATACTTTCCGGCCCCAAAACTTGGACCGAACCACAAAAGGAGGGGGAGTATCAATATTCGTCAAAGACACCCACACCTCCAGGTTAGTGGCACAGCACGAAGCATCAGAGACTATCCATGTGCAAATAACAGTGGGTAAAACTGCCTTCCAGTTTATAGCCTGCCACAGACCACCCTCCCAAACCCAGGAACCCCACTTAGCCTTCCTGAGAACACTGGAAAATATGAAGGTCTCTCCAAACACCATTATATTGGGCGACTTCAATTACCCAAACATAGACTGGGAGCATTACTCTAGCTCCAACACCCTAGTCTAAAGGTTCCTAGAATTTATAAACTCAAATGCTATGGAACAACTTGTTACCACACCCACAAGAGGTGAAAACATACTGGACCTGATCATCACCAACATGGGGACTCTATGCTCCAGACCAGATGTGTATCCCTCCCTGGTAAGATCAGACCATAAACTAATCTCACTGGATATTCACATCCCGACCCCATGCCCTGCCCAGAAAACTACAGTGAAAAACTTCTCTAAAGCAGATTTCACACTCCTCAAAACCGAGGTGGAATTCTTCAAAGCCCCCGGGCCTGTGGAAAATATGTCCCAGACCGCTGAATCCTTTATAAACGCATTATATGAACACCTTCAGGAATGCATGGATCATGCAATCCCAAATAAAACCAAGACCCAATCCTCCAAAGGCAGACGTCCTGTCTGGTGGACCCCAGCCATAAACAAATTATACAATAGAAGGAGGAAGCTACTACACGATAGAGCAAAATCCCAAAAAGGGAAGGCATCTCTGATCAGTATTAGCAAAAAACTATGGGCACTCATAAAATCATCTAAGGCCAGCTTCAAGAGAAAAATTGCACAGGACACTAAGAATAATCACAAGGCTTTCTTTAGTTATGTTAGGAACCTGGGTGGGAATTCCCAGATATGCTCAGAATTAGTCCAAAATGACAAAAAATACACCAAACCCACAGACATTGCCAACATCCTAGCTGACAGATTCAGTGCAAACTTCTCCTCCCCTCCCCATCAAAAGGGCAAATATCTATCCCAGCAGAGTGCTGCCCCCTGACATCTCAGATGCTCATGTAAGAGCCGCCCTCTCCAAAGCAAAAAACACAGCATCAATGGGACCAGATGGTGTCCCGGGCTGCGTTCTACATGAACTCCAAGAAGAGCTAAACCCAAACATAAAACTACTGTTCAATCTCAGCCTTACTACAGGATATGTACCCAAAGAGTGGCATACAGCAACAGTGGTCCCTCTCCACAAAGGTTGTGCCTCAACAGATCCTGGAAACTATCGCCCCATAAGCCTGACTATCTTGGTCTGCAAAGCTATGGAAAGGATCATCATGGACCTCATAAATAAAGATATTGGGGACCTGCAAACACTGGATCCTACCCAGTTTGGCTTTGTTAAGGGCAGATCCTGCCTCTTAAACCTGTTTGATTTCTTTGAAACAGTCACCAAGGCCATTGATGAGGGGAAGGTGGTTCACACAGCCTACCTGGACCTCGCAAAAGCCTTCGATAAAATACCCCACTCAGGCATTATAGATAAGCTCACCAGCTTAAATATAAACCCCTATGTCACTAGATTTGTTGCAAACTGGCTCAAGGACAGAACCCACATGGTTAGAATTGCTGGAGCCATGTCAGACTCCAAACCAGTTACAAGTGGCATCCCACAAGGCTCAGTCCTGGGACCTCTCTTGTTTGGTATATATTTCTCGGAGGTATAGGCCAACACAGAAGGACTGTGGCTGACCAAGTTCGCAGATGACTGCAAACTGGGCACCATAATCAACTCTCCAGCCGACACAAGCATCCTCCAAAAGGGCCTCATAGAAACAGACAACTGTTGCCAGAGCCATGGCCTCAAGCTAAATGGCAAAAAGTGTATAGTCATCCCCTTTGGTAAAAACAAAGTGCCCACAAATTACCACATAGGTGGTAATCCATTAAGTACAGAAGAAGTAATTAGGGACCTGGGGACCCAAGTTGATAGCAATCTCTCATTTGACAACCACGTGGCCGAAGTGGTTAGAAAAACATTTTATATAGCCCACCTAATCATGAAGGGATTCATATCTAGATCAGGGGAGGTCATTGTGTCTCTTTACTCATCCCTCATCAGGCCCATAATTGAGTACAATGCCCCTTTTGAGATGTACCTTACCAGACACCTGCAGCAACTTTAAAGACTCAAAAAGTACCTCACCAAGAGGATCAAAGGGCTCAAACAGATGCCATATGCTGTTAGGTTAAAGAATCTCCAGCTCTACTCAGTGGCATACCACCTGCTCAGAGGCAATCTGTGCCTGACGTATAAAGCCATGTCCAACCCGGAAATAATGGACATGCTGCACCTCAGAAAATCCAAATCCCATCAAGCTATACACTTGAGAGACTTGAACCTTAGCACTGAAATAAATAGGACATGCTGGGGGGACAGATTCATAACCCAGAGGCCCCCTTCACTCTGGAATAAAATCCCAGTCCAGGTTAGGCAGAGTCCCTCATTGACTCTCTTCAAGAGGAATCTTGATGAGTGGATGGGAGATCGTAGGTTTACCCCGGGTATCACTTCTGTGTCACTGTTAGACAGAGGCACAGTATACTAACCCCGAAAAAGGGCATAGCAAAATTAATTTAAAATGGGTGGTGAAAACCAAACACACTCTGGCTAGGCTTATAAATGCCCTACGGCAGATAGCCTAGTATGAGCCTATGAACCTATGAAACTATGATTGCAAGACTATACTCAGTAAGGTGTATATTTAGCCTTTGTATCTATTGCCTCTTTAAATGAAAAGATGTGTTTCTGCCTTTCACCTTTTATTAGTTATTTTGTCAGCAATGATTATGTCAGCATACACTGTTAAATATGCATAGTTTTTAGTTTCTTGGCTCATTGGCTATGTATTAACCAATAGATGTTGTTCTATGACATGACTGTAGTTTTATACATGTGAGGGCATGAATTTTATTAGACAACAGAAGACTATGAAGTATTTATTCTTGTATGTTCATTGGCTATATGCTGACCATATGATGGCAATTGGTGATTTGACTGTAAGATTATACTCAGTAGGGCGTTTTTTCTTTCTTTTTTTTTTTTTTTTGCCTTTGCAGTCATTGGTTCTTCAACAAACAGTTAACATTTACCAGACAATTATTGGATCATCATGATCAAATGTGCATGTGTTTATATGTTTATGCCTAATTGTCAAATCATAATTGTTTTATGTTTTTATTGGTTCTTTTGTATTTATATCGTTTTATAAATTATATTATAGATGTTATGTTTCATTATATAAGGTCTGATGAAGCAGTGTAGCACTGTGAAAGTGCTAAACTGTTTTATTTTTTTTCTTCATGTCTTCATTAAAATGTGTTGATTTTTACTAAGAAAGTTTTCATGGTGGTCAGAACATTACATATTTTCTATTTATTATACTACGTTTGAGTGTTATAACCTTTACTCAGCTACTTGGCTATTATATTCTTGTAATAGCACAATAACAATTGGCATTGTTGCACCATCTTTAACAGTCAGGACAGAAATGTGTGAAGAAATTCAAGATGCCATACTCTTATCTCTGCGGCATAATGTGTAAATTTATTGAGAATAGAGAAACAATACAGATGATACAAGGTTTGAATCCTGTTTACAGATAATGAAGGAGGTCATACTAAATCTTAACACTCATTTTGATGTATGAATGTGTTGATGTGGGATACTCAAGTAAGGTCATTTCTGACTAAAATTGATAGACAGCAGATAACATCCTTTAAAGTTATGTCAGTATTCATTATGTGTGCTGTGTGAACAATGAACACACTTTTTCTGTTCCCTATGTCCTTGCCTAGTCCCATGGCATTAGCTAAAGTCCTGATATTGTGAGACATACATGATATCTCTGATGTAGGAAGAAGATCTGAGAAAGCTGAATCTATCAGTCTAATGCAATAGTAGCTGTGCTCATTGTTAGATATACACTGTGATTCATTTCATGTGTCTTCAAGTTGTTATTCCCCAAAAGTTCTTTTAATGCCTCTGCTAAATGTTGCCTTCTGCATTTGTGCACCACTTGGCACTGCAAACTGAACTTTTAGAGCTTAAGGGAAAATGAAAAAAATTAGTTTAGGCTGCCTTATGTAGTTAGCGCAAACCAGCTCTGAGGACTTAAATGGCTGTCAGCAGCCTGGTTAGTGTTCAGTGAAGAAAGTATGCCTGTTAAGTAACTTTCTCTTTTGTCCAAGGTGTAAGTGCTGTTAGCTTAAAGAAAAAGGACAACTGATGTATGATTTGAATCCATTTAAATGATAATTTTTAAGAGGGTGGTCTGACTACATAGTTAGTCATGTTGTGGTACCATTGTGTTTTTGTTATTTAAAAAGTAACTGTTGACACTATTGCTAACTACTTGAGAGCTTTTATCTGTCCACTTTCACATGATGTGTTATCAACTGCAAGTCTGATGTTGCAATGACATGCGAGAAAGATCAATAGTCATGTAAATGAAATTCTTGCTCTGGTCATTTCTAGAAATATCCATTGATTGCATTTAATGTACTTTCAGCTGTTTTTCTCTACCATGTATATTTTTCTAATGCCTTTGCCATTTGTTCCCCACTCAATGTCTCACAAACATGGCTCAATGCCTGAGGAAAAAAAATGAAAAATGTAGTTTTTGCCTTATGTAGAGCAAATCAGAATGGTGTCATTGGATGGCCCTCCACGACATGGATAGTACTTACTGCAGTGAAGGCACCTGCCAAATGTCCAATTTGATGGCAAAAGGTATAACTGAAGTGAATTGAGATAAACAAGGCATACGAAGCATTGTTTAAATACTGTTTATATGTCACATTGCAATTATACACAATCCTGGAGATTCAATAAACTCTGTGTAGGCTTAGCTTGAAGTAGCAGTGTTAACTGCAGATGCATGCTGCACATCGAGCTACAAGGATGTAAGTGAGGTTTCATGGCCAGCAACAATGTTGCCAGCATGGAAACCATGTAAAGTAGCAAGGACAAAGTTAGACATGCAGACATGTTTACCTACAGACAAACTTGTTTTGCGAGATTGCACAAACAGCCACTACTGAAATAAAGGTTTGGGGTGATAATTATCAAAGGTACATAGACTGCATTATAAAGACAGTAAGACAGTAGTCTGAGGAAGTATGTGTTTTAAAAATGGCCACAGACAGGAATGCTCGGAATGAAGAATGGGTAACAGGACAAGTGAAACGTGGTAATGTACACCAGATAAGGGCTTGTCAGTGTACGTACACCCCAAAGACAAGACAGTTGTAGCATGAACAGTAATTATATATGTACATAATACAGTGTGGACTGCTGATTATATCTCCTGTGTGGGTATATTCATATCATCGCACACTTAATTGTATATTAGGTGACAGTCAGTCAAGGGCACATATTAATGGAGATGATTGGTTGTGATATAAGCAATCTGACATGATCACTGGAGAGATCATTTAGCAAGGGCAGTATATACAACAGGGGGTATTTGCAAATTGTGAAGGTGTGAAAAATGAGTTGCTGGAATATGAATGTAATCTCAACACAGGTCTCAACCAATCAAGCCACATAGCAACAAGCATATGGAGAACAGCAGAAAGGAGCACACACGATCATGGACAATATCAGAATAATGCCACCATTAATCTGTATTACTGACATAAACTATTGATTTTGATTAATTATACATGTTCTGCAGGAACCCATATGTACAACTATAATGATTATTTTGTAATCTATAAGGGTAAACCATTACACTTTTCTCAAAAAATTACCACTTTTTGGCAGTTTTAAGAGGGACAGTGTTACACCTGTAATTTACATTATGAGCAATTATGGCTAGTTAAGAGGTTTGCATGACATATATATGTCACAATCCACAAATACAAGAATGTAACCCATGCCATCAATGTTGTCAATGGTTATGCATCACAAAGAATATTTATGTATGAACACAAAGATGTGTGGAAGCTCAATGTGGCAAAAGTGATACACTTGCAAAAATCATTCCAGGAAGATGTGTGCTGAGGTACATGCAAAAGGATGTATTGTACTTAGTTATTGGTATAAGTTAGGGATGATAACTGGAACTATAATGTACTTCAATATGGGTGGCCTGCCCACACTCAGAAGTTGTGCTACATAAAAGGGATTTGTCACCACTGTGGTCACATACAGGTGGAAGTTCAGATTACTATCAACCTGAGTACACAGGTCATGTACTACTTGGTCTGCTCATAGATGTGTCGCGTCTATATTGTAATTATCTTATGAGTTGCTTCCATAAAGGAACTAGTCATAATTTTTGTTCATCTATTGGTGTCACCATGTCTCTGGAAACAATCCTTTGTGTGTGTTAATACTTTCTGCATTAGAGCAATGTCATTCTTGGATTTATTGATTGCGCACAATTTGCACTCATCCACAATGCGGGGTAGACAAAGGCTTTATAAATTTGTTTCAACTTCTGAGACTTAAATACTGACCAGGAGAGGGCTTGTAGAGAATCCTGATGTATGGATCTGGTCACTGTACTCTAGCTAGAAGTGACTTCACATACTTTGACAGTATGTGTCCTGTACACACTCCATTTGTCTATACACTTGGTGATGTTGGTGTTTATTATCACTTGAGACAGTTTCTCTGTAATACATTAGTGTGGATTTGTGTCTAATGCCTTGGCCAGGTCAAGTTATCTGAGATGATAGTATTTTCCCCACACAAGCCCTTGGTAACTTTCTTGAAGATGTCAAACAAGTTTAACAGTCATGATATAGCCTAAACAAATCAACCATGAGTTTGGTACACAGTCGGAACATTACCTGAGTCCTTTTTAATAAGGTCAATGATGAATTGTTGATCTGTCTCACAGATGAGTAGTGTCAGGAGTATGTGTTTATAAGTATTTATATCAGGTGATGGTGATGATACTGGTTTGCCCCAGTTCAGATGGAGGACTGTTGTTGCACACCCTTCTGCAAGAACATAGACTGTATGGATGCTGTGTTTAAGTAAGGATCCGACTGTGTCTGCTATGTCAGGTTTTAAGTCACACTACAGGCAATCTGGAATTTTGTCAGGGTCCAATGATTCTGTGCTTTTCATTTTAGCGAGTGCACAGATGAGCTGCTCTCCTGAGACTGTAAACTGAGTAATATTTGCATGTATACTTTGGCTGATGTCCAGTGGATATGGGGGCGGGGGTGAAGTGTGAGTCAAACTGTCATCTAGCAGATTGTCTATTTTTGGCAGTTGAGAATGTCTGGTGGCATCTACAAACAGCTATGTGCTTGGTTGTGTATTCCCCTTAACATTTCCCACTTATTTAAATAAATAATTTATAACAACACCTCCAAATGCATCCTTGGTTATGCATCACATGCCATACAGTGGTACTGTTCACATACTCATACAACTCTACCAGTCTCACATAACTACATCAATTCAACAACACATGTTTATATGTGTTTCATGGGAAAGCTGTGCTTCAGCAGCCTGATGCCATATAAGGACACAGTACAAATGAGTTAGATGTGGCTCATGCAAAACATTCACTGATACAAATGCTGATTGTCATGTGACACAGTGAGATACTGCCAGCACAGCTATCTGGATCTGTGGAAATAATTATGAGTCATTTGTGAATATCAACACGATTCATATACGATGTTTATGTTACAAATGTATTAGTGCTATATGTCATATAAGATGGTTTGTACAGACATGTGTACTGAAGAGGTATTTTGCAAAGTGCTGTTTGAAATGTATCCACAGTGTACCCTACTGGAATAGAACAGAAAAGTGCATACACTATTGTAACTATTTAAATGTATATATTTAAACAGGGTTGTCTTTTATACAGAACATTAATTTGCAAAACTTCAGAAAATAGCTGAAAGTAAATTACTTTATAGCCAGTTCATAAGAAAGATGTTATCTTTCAGTTTCAGTGCAGCAATAGACAGAATGTATATGCTGAGAAGTTTTCTGTATTGTCTTGGATGTGTTTTATTGTATTATGACTTCCAAGATCTGCAAAGATCTGAGGAAAAGCCCTTGTGTAGGTAGATGCTAAATACTGCTAGCTTTCAGCAGTGGGGTTTTACCTGGGATAGATAACAAATGATGTCATTCTGCAAGCTATCCCAGTAGTAATATTTGAGATATTAATTTAAGAACTCTCTGAGAAAGACTCTGCAGTCTGTATTCTGAGAGGATCTATTCCCCACATCTGCCTTGCTGCTCTGAATAAGTTTCTAGGTTATAGTAATTCACTTTGATATAGTTAGGAATATAGCAAAGATTAGCTTAGATATTTTTATTTATTTGATACTGTATTGTAATGTTGTTTAAAATATTTCCTGTGATTTTGAACTCTTCTATCACTGTAAATATATACTGAGTATTTTCTTATTCTTTTAATATTTATTATTAAACATATTTAAAAATTTCACTGTGGCTGGTTTGTCTAGATATATTTAAGCTCTGAGAGTACTTGCATATTTATTTGGTGATACTGTGTAGGCCGCTTCTACTACCCTTGCTCTTAGTCAAACTAACATTTTTATTGATAGTAACATTTCACAGTAAGATTGGACATGGTTTGTTAAGGGCCTTAAAGTAGCTGATAATGAGTTAGCTGTTAGTAGAAATAACTACCTTATAGTTTTGGCAGAATGGGGCATACCTAGTAAACCTGTACAGCTTCTCCCAGGTGTGTGTGTGTGTGTGTGTGTGTGTGTGTGTGTGTGTATGTAAAACAAATCTCTGAGAGTGTGTGTATCAGCTACTTGGGTGGGAATGTGAAGCACTGGTTGGACAGAGAGAGTGTTGGAGGTCTTGGCTTGGCCACTAAGCTGAGATCTCAACTCTATAGTTGTGTCAGCGGGGAGGCTTATTGGGAATCTGGAGAATGAGGACAAAACCAGCCTTGGACTGGCTGAGTTTTTGTGTGTTCTTAAGTGAAATTGCACTTGATGTAGAGAGCTGCATCTGGAAATACTGTGTGTGCACCTATCATCCTCCCAATGTACATCTCCCACTGGTGCTAGTAGTGAGGATTGAGGCTTCTTGATTACTGGTCCAGGGGTGGAGTGCTGCTGACCACCTCAATAATCCTTTGGAATAACAATGCAATTGTTCATACAATGAATTCCACAAGGTTGCAGTTGAAGTAAAATATGATTTTTTTTTTGTATATCACAGCATGACAACATGTGGATAAAACAAAATATTTGTGTCCATGTAATCAGTATGACAGTATATTGATGTAAGTCACAGAGGACTTAACGATGGTAGATATATACATACACACCTGTGCCGTACTGCATGTATCAATGTGAAGGTTGAATAAGAAATGAGTAGAAAGTGTATCTTCTCCACTATAAAAACACATAACTTAATACGCCAAACACCATACATAGTATCGTCCCATGTCAACAGTTCTCAGAAGGCATATTACTACAGCTGTTATGTAATGAACATGTAATGAAATGTCAGCAGAGGCCATCAATTAATTATTTCACACCACAGGTTGTAATGCACTCTAAATTGCCATTCTAAATTTGACACTGTACTGATTTCTGAATGAACACACACACACACACACACACACACACACAAGTTGACTACAGTGAGACACCCTTACCTAGCTATCCTGCAAGCACCACATCATAAGTCTAACTTTTATACTTCTGCTGGATAATTTCTAGTGGATGACATCATCACTGGATGTTTGAGAGAAGACATTTGGAGGCTTGTATGAAATGGATATGTAGGCAAGTACGACTGTCAAAATGTTTGTTCAACATAGCACTGGATTGCTGACAGTAGGATACAGATGCATACTCTTCTGACTACACACACACACACACACACACACACACACACACACACACACACACACACGCTTTTTGACTGGAGTGAGATTAGAACCCATGCTAACTTGTTACACCAGGTAGAGAAACCAATACTTAACGAAAGCACCACAGCACAAATTTGACTTTTACACTGCTACTGAACAATTTCTAGTGGATAACATCATTACTGCATGTTTGAGAGAAGATGTTGAGATGCCTGCCTTCAGACTACACACACACACACACACACACACACACACACACACACACACACACACACACACACACACACACACACACACACACACACACACACACACACACACACACACACGTTGACTCCAGTGTGATTAGAATCCCTAACTAACTAGATACAAAAGCTAGAGAAGTCATTACTTAATGCAAGTGCCACAGCACAAGTCTTATGTTTACATTACTGTTGGATAATTTCTTGTGGATGACATCATCACTGGATAATTTTGAGATCATGTTGAAAAGCCTGTATGAAATAGCTTGGTAGATATGTACAACTGCCCAGAGATTGGGTTCCAGATGTGCTGGGTGTCAGTGTGGCAGCCACTGGAGAGATGATAAGTTTAGCCGTATGGTTGTCTTACCTCCTTGCTCCGAAAAACATTTAGTCATTTGTCAGAAATTGATGACATCAGAACATTGTGACCACACATGTACAAATAAAAAGGCGAGATCAGAGGCAGCAAGAGAGGAAACATAAAAAAAATTAGAATCATCATATGTCACATGCAATAAATTGCTGTGATAAAAATATAAGTTTACTTTTACATTAATTATAAAACTACATCAAGGACTGATAATTGTTCTAAGTAATCCTTACAATATGAATATATCACACATACAGTTTCCAAATAATATAGATTAATTTAACAACATGGTATTTATGTCAATTTAGTCAAAGTTTTTATGTAGTTTATTTTTAAATTATTTTACAATATATTTGTTACCCCGTTAGATTGGAACCCACAACATCTGAATACACTATTTCAACTGATTGCTACAATTGTCTTCAGCTACAGAATGAAGTATGCATGCTTGATTTTACAGCTAAGATATGCATGCTTCATTTGCTAGTAATGTATAGAAGAGCAATACTTTTGATACAATAATAAATATTTTGTGCTGCATACATATGCCTTGCTTCTCTTAATCTTTTTACACATTCAACATGGACATTTCTGTTGACTGCAATCTCCTGGGCAGCTGTAAAATAGAAAGGGTCATTATGCATACCAGTCATGGCTATATCCAGCTTTCTATATAATTTAATGCATCTTTTTCTGTATGGTAACAATTGTGGGATGTCAGCAGTCCTAAACTCATCCATTCACTGGTTGAGTTGTGCTGGCTGGGGCCTTTTTAGGTCACTGAACTGGTATTCACATTACTCTCCAGTGCGTGGAATGCCGGTCTCACTGGACACAGCCTTGGCAAAACTATTCAAAACCTCTGATTTATATTGAGATAAAGTATAGTCCCCTTGCAATAGCCTATGATTGTGATGATTTACAAGGAGTCCAGTAAAGATTCTGGACTCCTCTACCCACCATCTTTGTGGCACTTTCCTTTCATGCTCCTGTCATGTCTGTGCAGGTCATACAGCAACAGTTAAAGAGTTTTCCTGTCAATTTGTGTTATTGCATTTAAGGCTATTGCACAAACCCACACAATGATGTCAACCATGTTTGAGCAATGCAAAACAGACAGCAACAATGTCAAACAGAGAAGAAGGCAGTTTATGATTTAGAAAGGATTTATGGGTTGGATGCTGCCGTACCTGTTAGATGACTTAAATTTTCAGACATGTTTTTGGGTGTATACATTTTATGAACATACACATTTTTGTGTGGCTTTACACACTAATAAAAGTAATAAGTACAATGTGGTATTAAAAACCTATGTAAAATAGACTGAACATATTCTTCCACATAGGTGTTATTCATCCTTGCCACAGAAGAAGTGCTTTTCAGACATGCTCATTAATTGTATAGACCCATGAAAGAGTGAGGGGATAACCATGTATGTTTGTGACCTGACAAGTTCCTGATTTACACATTCAGGTGTATCTGGCTATCACTGAATTATGAAGTCCATCCCATGGCAGAAAAGACACTTTTAAGTACAGAAACATAATTGTCAGTATATTCTCAATCACAGACATAATTCATATGATCTTCACTGCTATACATAGTTATTGTTTTTTATAATTATTTTATATTGTTTTTTAGTTTTTGAAATTGACTGGACAAATTGGAATAAAATTTGGAGTGTGCTACATCAGTAACCTGGATCACCTGTATTGTGGACATTAACTTATAGCAGTTGACACAGGGTTAGCATCAGGAGAATTTGTTTCGGTCATTATTGGGCATAGTGTTCATTGGAACCAAGACCTTGTTTATCAGACATGTTCATTAGTAGAGCACGCACATTAAAGAGTTGAGTTGTTAACCATGTCTGTGTGCGACATGAAAGTTCAGAACATAACTTTTTAATTGTAGAATCATAATTGAACCGATACACATGATTAGAAATGTAATGTGTATGATATTCTGTGTATGCTCAATCTGTCTGCTATACGTGGTTACCTGTGTGTGTAGTTATTTATCTATTATGCATATTTCTAAAATATAAATTGGAACGGCATTAATAAAACTTTTGAATTTGCTGGATTAGAGCCTGGCTCACTTGTATTGTAACCCTTAACTTACACCTTCTACCACAGGAAGAGCTAGCAAACAGCTGAATATTTTCACATTCATTACTGTATATGTATGTTAACTGTCACGCAATGCCGCTTAGTGTGTTTGCATGGTGGAAAGACCATACATGTTGTGATTAATTTTTTTTTGAAATTGACAATGTCTGCTTGTTCTCCGCAGGTGTTGTGGAAGCTTTCTTAACATGTGCAATGCTGGTTAGCATGTCTGTGTGATAATCAGCAAAAGATGCGACAATGTATCCTTTTTGGCATTGGCAATGTCTGATTGTTGTCCGGGCCATTACGCCATGTTTGTGCAGAGGTGAGAAATGTACAAATGAGATTAGCAAAGCTTGATATGTATTAATATTGTAAAAAAGTGTTTATAAATTTTCATCAGTAAAAGATAAATGTACTTGATCTATGTATACTATGTGTTTTATGGTTCATAATGTTTATCAAGTGTGCTCTACACACACTTGGCTCACAGCCTTAATTTATGCTGTCTTTATCATACAAGGAACGTCTATTAATTTTAATTTATTTTGCTGTTTCACTGTATTTGCCTAAGATGTGTGGTCATGTAAAAATATATATTTTTCTAAAAAAACAAAACATGCTAAGGGTGTCTTATCTGTCTTTGCCACAGAAATAACTTTGCAGCAGTAATGCAAGTCATTGTGCATACAAGCAAGTCCAATGTCCTCCATGGTATTAACAAGATATATACACTTGCACACTCTTAGTTGTTTGTATACGTGTAGCTTACATGTTTAGTGCAATGAGTGATCACACAACCATTTATGAATTTTGTTTTCAGCAACGGAGCTCTGTCTTCATTCTTCTGTTATCTGTGCTTTACTCTCAGACATGTAGGCTATACCGCATTTTGTATCATTGACATTAAAATGTATGATAAAATGGGTCTATATTAGATGATCTAACTTCCAAAAGTTCAACCATCATATGGTCGACACCACATGATTGAACTTTTAAAAGTTTGAACATCTAATAAAAAAAAATAAACTACACAAATAACCTACCTGAACATTTTAAACAGGGGGGAAGCCCCCCTGCACCCACCACACCCCCGCTCTTTAAATATACCAACTCTGAGATTGCACTACAGTGCAGAAAAGGGAAGTCTTCCCATTCTGCACTGTACAGAGATCTCCATTAAAACATTTGAACTTTCAAAAGTTCGATCATATGGTGTCGACCATATGACAGTCAAACTTTTGAAAGTTCACTCATCTAATATAAATCCAATAAAATGACATGACAGCAAAAAAAAAAAACAGTTTTCTGCAAATGGAGTAGAGTTTGGCTATTAGTCAACTAAAGTGAGAAATGTGTGCCGTTCACTTCCATTTAAAATCTTGCTACAGTTACTTATACACTTTGTAAGTGTATCTTGGATGACACACCCACTACAGGTGATGTAGTCTGAATTGCTGTTGTGTCTTCCTTCTCGCTCACACTAATCCTTCACAGCTGCAATCCATTAGCAACTAATACTGAGGTAGGGCCTACACTATGTTTGCACCTGCTACACAAAGCACTTGAACCTCTCAGCCTCAGAGCAAGAAATCTGGACAAAGCCACAAATAGAAGAAAATCACGGTAATCACATGAGCTTTCTAGTTGAAGTTGTTAGTAATGAGTTAAGTTATATTTTATTTAACATGTTACAAATACAATACATATATATATATGCATTAGAAAATGGAATTTTATCTGTATGCACTTATAGCTCACTGTTGGCATCAATATTTTTGGCAAGCATTTTACTTTCTCAGATAGAAAGTCCTAATTAACTTTCAAATGTTATTGCTACAACTGGTTATCTTACACTCTTCTTATGTTATTACAGAGAAATGTAATGTACTATGTTTTCAATGACACAGACATTTTAGGCTTCTAAGATGGCGCATAGACACCTCCAGGGGAGTGCTGGGTACTGTCAGAGGTGATTGGCAATCACATAAAATTGACTTACTTGTTGTAAATGTGTATACATATTTTGTGAAACTTGAGTTTAAAGCATTTATAGCAATGTTATTATGTGGTATTCCTTGGTTTGAACAAATTGTTATCTGCCTGTTTTTTTTTTGGGGGGGGGGGGTTGGGAATGCAATAACCATCCGTGTGTTGTCACACCAAAAGCTGTGTTTCAAGAGGTTTGTTCTTCAGATTATGTAGTCATCCTATTCTTTCTGTGGTAAACAATACATTACTCCATTGTTCTTCCTTGTATTATAGCAAACATTGGTTTGTATGTGAGTACAATATGGTACAACACATCACCTTAAATTTTACTAACTGAACTGTGTCTCTCAAGTGTTTAATGTTGAAATATAATTTGTATGTGTGTGTGTGTGTGTGTGTGTGTGTGTG
Organism: Protopterus annectens; assembly: GCF_019279795.1. NCBI lineage: Eukaryota > Metazoa > Chordata > Ceratodontiformes > Protopteridae > Protopterus > Protopterus annectens. Next base: position 865,891,451 of record NC_056732.1, on the reverse strand, counting down.
TGTGTGTGTGTGTGTGTGTGTGTGTGTGTGTAAGAAGGGATTTCATTATGTGATATTTATGTGTTTTATTCTTCTCTGTTTTATGTTACATGTTATTATGGTACACAAGTTTACAAATCCACATAAACCTCCTTTCAGTGACTCAGAAAAAGGCATCATGGTGCAGGCATTCAGATGCCCCAACACCTTTTTTGCTTGAGAAAGGACGTGGAGATATGGCTACCAGAATGCAGATTTGGAACCAGATACTCAATGACATAAATGCCATAGGGGAATACACCAGAACTTATGACCAAGTGCATCATAGCTACATTGATATGATTTCATCAGACTGGAGGAAAGCAACTACAGCTGACCATGAATAGCTGTCTGTGGGAAGTGGAGCTGCTACAGAGCCACCAGTAACACCAAATGAAGAGTTCCTGCCCACTGGCAAAGATCCAGAGTGTTTAGTGGAAACTGCACAACAACATGTGATTGCTGTTGGTGCTGGTGTTTCTGGGGGGATAAGTATTTCCTAGGTGGAGCTTCTGTGTAGGCTTACATATGTCAATTTCTAAGATTTGCTTGTATAGTAAAATATTGTAATTAATAGTTGATGTTTTTATTTGTTTGTTTTCTGGATGACCCTACTGGTAAATTGTTACAGTTAACAGCATATTTTTGTTCATTACACATGTACTTTGGGTGTCAGCCAAGATTCAGTTAAAAGTAATGTTAATGAACATACAGGCAAAAAATGTATATTCTCTGTCCCCCTGTATTATTGCAGTTGTGATGATTGTGTCCTTACCTTGCTTCAGGTCTTACAGGACCATCCTCTGTAGCAAATGTGGAGTCATCTGCACATTGATTATTGATGACAATTTGTCAGAAATATGCATTTATCCATATGTGTGAGGTGGGTTTCATGAGTGTGCATATATTGCTGTACCATCTGTGATAATGGTGCCAGTGTTAGTCTGTTATCATAATATTAAATTTTAGTGTAGGTATTAGTTTGGTTCCTGTGTGTGTTGCTTATTATCACAGGTAATCCTGACAGCATAAGTGTAGGACTCTTGCCACCTGATGTCAGAGTACTGGCAGATTGATGATGATGACCTAGCACAGGTACAGTCAGGGGGGTGCAGAGGTTGAATCTGACATTGAGGTTGACATTCAGCCATCCCCTGTATTTCCATCAGACACAGCCAGTAGGCCTGCTCATACCTATTCCAGTGAGTGATCAGATATTTTGCAAGTAGAGTTTGATACACTTGATAAGGGTAGTTTGCTTATTGTGGCTTTAGTGCCAGTTGACTCTGGCCATAGCCAAAGTGAAGGTGAAGTGCCACACAGGAGGGTTGTTCAGAGTGATCGGAGGAGGCCTATTTTCCACTCAACATATGTTTAGAGCCATCATGGAGGTGCAGGCATGTTCCAATAGGGCATCTGAGTAAAAAGTTATTTAAAATAAATGATGGAATGTGACTGATAGTCTTATCTTACTGACGCTGCCAAAATACAGCTCTGTGTCGGTGCCTAGTCTTATTAGTGCACTGGTTTAGTGCCTTGTAAGAATACAAAGTCTGGTTAGTGCAGATAAACTTTACAGATTAATAACCTTCTCATCAATATATTGTGCAAAAACTAATAAAGTAACATCTATAGAACAGATGAAATGTACAACAATGTAGAGTTTGCAGGGTTTACTGGCTTTATGTTTCTTTTCAGTACAACATGAATGATCTCCAGTGTGCAGATCTAACCAGATCACCCAAGAAACCAGATTATGTCTCACATATATACATTCTTATGAAAACAGTCTTTTGGGAACTCTCAAAGTCATTACTTTGGTATTTTCTGATGTCATTTAGTCTGCTAATTAAACTTTTTATGGAGTCTTTCCTGTCTGAGTATGTTTCTGTATTAACATGCAGTCTTTCGATGATGTCATGCAGTCTGTTAATAAGCTCCTTTGTATTCTGGTTTCAAGGTGAATTATGTGACAGTTCGCTAAGTTGTTCTTTGCCGCCAACTTGGTTCCTTCCTCGGACCTGCGTCTCAGGAATTCCTTATCATTATTTTTCTCAAGCTGTATTAGACCTTGAAAATTTATATTACATGAATGCCGTTTTTATTTATTTATTTGATTTTTTCTTGGCTTTTCAGTTAAGAACATTCTATCCCTGTTTTAGCAAACAGAAATGTATACATCTAACTGACTATATTATTTCTATATGCATCTAACTAGCAACAGAAGTGCATGCATTTATAAATGTCTAAATATATATGTATCTAACAATTACCTCTGTTTCATTTTAAAAACACTGATTACGTGAAACACATTTAGTTTCTTTTGATGCAGCAAGTTAACACAGTTTTATATTGTCAACACAATGGTAACAACCATTACTATTAGAACTGGCTGTACTATTTCATTTATCAACTTTTTCTTTTGAAGACCATTCTGTAAAAATGTTTTACCAGTCACAAGCTGCATTTTGCAATTGCTGAATGTGACTTTATACAGTGATGCTCTATACAGTGATTTTACATTGACAATGTTTGTGAATATTACTGTAAAGGCACTGCAGCCTTGTTTTTTGGAATAAACACATATGTCATAAATGTCAAGCTTTGACTTGTTACTATACATATAAATTAATTTAGGAGTGATTTCTGTGAACAGTTTAAACAAATGCAAAATTGGTTATTTACACAGATAGAAAAAAAGAAGTTATGTACTCACCATAACGTTCCATGTTTGTTGTCCATCTCACCGTTCATTCTTACAATGATGGGTTCAGAGCCGAATCTCGGCTCCAACTCAGCCAAATACACTAGCTAAAAGACTCAAACTTAGCTTGTGGCAAGTAGGTATCCCATAATGCAGTGGTGTAACTCCCCAGATCTTGTTTGCTGCTACTGCTAAATGAATTATAAACAACTATATGCATATACACACACACACACACACACACACACACACACACATACATATATATATATATATATATATATATATATATATATATATATATATATATATATATACAAACATATGCTAACCCCAGTGGAAGGAGAGACAAAATGAAACAGAACTCCTGAAGGTAGTAAAACATCCACCAGGTCCACAAGGACCCTTTGGAAGGAGGAAGGAAGGAAGGTTCATATGAATGAATGGTGAGATGGACAATAAAGATGGAACATTATGGTGAGTAAATAACTTCTTTATCTTATGTTGCCCTATCTCGCCTTCTTTCTTACAATGATGGGACAGAGTCCCTAGCACCTTTTCCCCAGGGGGCTCACTAGAGTACACCTTGAAGCATCCTGGAACCAAAGGAGGCCCTGTCCCTGGAGGCCAAATCCACTTTATAATGTGTGATAAATGTATGAGGAATGGTCCAGGTAGCTGCTGCACAAATATTATCCATAAGAATTTTTGCTTGAAAGGCAGAAGACATAGCCATTGCTCTAGTGGAATGAGCCTTCATTTTAAATGGTATATCTTGGTTATTTGAGGTATAAATGAATGTAATGTAGTTTGAGAGCAAGTTGGAAAGAGTAGTTTTTGAAACTGAGCTACCTTTCTTTGTGTCAGAGAAGGATACGAATAACTGGTCGGATTTTCTAAAATTTTTTGTCCTATGCAAATAGAATCTGAGTTGTCTGTGCATGTCTAGTTAATGTAATTTATATTCTGCCTTGCTGCTGTAATTAATAAAAAAGACTGGAAGCTCAATAGATTGATTTATGCTAGTCGAAGAAGAGATTTTTGGTAAAAAAAAGATTGATTAGTTCGCAAGGATACCCTATCCTTATGAAATATCAAATATGGCGGTTTAACAGATAGAGCTTGCAACTCTGATACAGTTCTAGTAGATTTTATAGCCACGAGAAAAATGGTCTTCCAGGAAAGGAACTTGAGGTCTGAAGATAATGAGGGTTCAAAAGGGGGTAACATCAGGTGAGATAGAACAAAACTTAAATCCCAAGGAGAAAGGGGTTCCTTAAAGGGAGGTCTTAATAAGAAGGCACCTTTCAAGAAGGCTCTACATAACCTGTGTGACATTTAGTTCAAGGTACAATCACCAATGTGGAAATTTGAGATTGCAGTGAGTTATACTCTGATGGTTGCTGTAGCTGAACCTTGTTGGAAGAGCTCCACCAAAAATTCCAGGATAGAGTGGATGGGCGCAGAAAAAGGATCAATGTTCCTGTTTTGAGCCCAGAGGGAAAACCTTTTACATTTGCTAGAATACAGTTTTCTGCATTAGGATATGTTTAACTGTAGGAGTGAAATTCTGAAGCCTGACTAGATTAGGAAGTGGAGCAGCCAAGCTGTCAATTTTAGGGTGTGGAGAGAAGGATGAAGCGCACCTGATATATGTGTCAGTAGGTCTGGAACTTGGTCCAGAGTCCAAGGCTTCTCCTAAAGATGAAGCCAAAGGAAGGGGAACCAAACTTGATGAGTCCAGTAAGGAGCAATGAGAATTATCCTGCTTCCCAAGTACTGTGCTTTCTGGATGACTCTAGGTATGAGAGGAAACATGAAAGGCATATAGAAGTCCCGAGGGCCCATAGTGAGCAAGTGCATCTCTCAGTGTCTCCCCCAGAGGGGGGATTAGGGTAAAGTAGTTGCTGCACTTGGCATTCATGGGAGTGGCAAAAAGATTGCATCAAGGCAGGTCCCATGTTCAGAAAATCCTTTGCACTACATTCTGATTGACATACCACTCATGAGGCATTAAAATTGCTCTGCTCAGCTTGTCTGCAATCACGTTGGACTTCCCCAGAATGTGCATTGCTATTAGAAAGCTCTGGGAAGAAACTGCCCATTGTCAAACTCTTAGGGCCTCGCAACAAAGAGGATAAGATCTGGACCCCCCTGCTTGTTTATGTATCAGACCACAGACATATTGTCTGACTGTATCACAATTATCCCTGGAGGGAGAGAGTTGTGAAGTGCTTGCAATGCAAGAAGCACTGCCCTCATCTCTAGGACATTTATATGCAAGTGTGCCTCATGTTCTTGCCATGTGCCTTGGACTGTTCTACCCAGATAATGCCACCCCCACCCTATCTGGGAAGCGTCTGTGGTCACAGTAGCTATGGGTTGTTGTGGAACAAAGGGTCTCCCTATGGTCACATGGCTGGAATGTATTCACCATCTCAAGTTGTTTTTGCATGATTCTGTTAACCTGATCGGGTGAGACATAGGAAGCTCTTGAAGTGACCATTGGGAGAACAACAGCCATTGGAGGATCCTCATGTGCATTCTGGCAAGATAAACCAGAGTTATTGTGGAAGCCATTGTCCCTAATAATCTTAAAACTATATTCGCTTTCACCTTGGTTTTGGGAAGAAAATAAAGTATCTGCTGTCTGAGTGCTGTACTCTGTCTGTTGGAAAAAGTGCTACCATAGAAGCAGTGTCTAGATTTGTGCCTACAAAAGTAATATGTTGACATGGCAACAAGGCAGATTTTTGAAAGGTAACTGTAATACCCAACTTAGTGCAAATGTCCAAAGTCAGATCCCTGGCTTGTTGGAGTAGATGCTTGGTGGTGTCAGACAGGAGCCAGTCATCCAGATAGGGAAACATTCAGAATCCTAGAAGCCTCAGGTGACCCATGACTACTGCCATGCATTTGGTGAACACTCTGGGGGCTGTAGTGAGACCAAACAGCAGAGCTCGGAACTGATAATGACTGGTTCCCAGCCATACATGTAAGAAACTTCTTGATGTCCTGTCCATTTGTATGTGGTAGTAAGCATCTTGAATGTCTGTCGAGCACATACAATCATCTTTCCCTAAAAAAGGAAGTATAGATTGCAGTGTCACCATTCAGAACTTTGACTTCTTGACAGATTTGTTTAATTTGCTTAGGTCTAATATGGGTCTCCAGTCCCCTGTTCTTTTTGACACCAAAAGGAATCTTGAGTAAGTTTTGAATCCTATTTGGTCTGTGGGGACTTCTTGGATGACTTTTTTGTGCAGCAACTTTTGAGTCTCTATAGTTGCTTGCTCCCTTAGATTGGATGGAATCTGGGATTGTTCTGGTCTTTGGAACAGGATTGGAAAAGGGTATGGAATATCCTCTGGATATTATTCTTAGTACCCACTTGTCTCTTGTGATAGTTTGCCAGGCTTCTGGGTACATAGATAAATTTCCCCCACCTGCCTCCACAGCAGAGCAGTCAGCCTCCTTTCAGGAGTGCTGATAAGGGCATCCACGAAAGGAATCATGGTCACCCTGGTTCTGCGGGCCCCCTCTGCCTCTGGGACAGTGTCTACCATTGTTACCTCCCCCTCTGCCCCTGGGGAAGGAATCACCCCATGCATCCTGGAAAACTCTCTGGTATATTTTGAACAACATTTTCCCACTCTTCTGACCTTTAGGATAAGGTCTTGTAGGTATGGAAAAATGAACTCCAATGGCAGAGAGAGTTTTTCCTTCCTGCTTACATCAGGTGAGAGTGCCTTTTACTTTGGGTCCAAAGAGTGAGGATTCATCAAAAGGTGCATTAGTAAAAGTAGATTTAAAGGGCTATGCAAAAGTGCACAAGAGCATCCAAGAGTATCACCTAAGGGAAACTCCGGAACCCGCTGCCCTACTCACTCCATCAGCTGCGTAGGATATCAGCTTCATGGAGGAGTTGATGATGGAATTTAAAGTGGATAGCTGGGAGGAGACTTTCTCATTCATTCCCACAGCTAATGTAATTTTGTAGAGTATCTCCTACCTCTTTTAGGAGATCTCTTTGTAGCCTTATAAAATGAGTTAGGTAGTTCAGCTATCAGAGTCTAAGCATCGCTGAAGAAAAGACATGCTTCCTGTATCTGTCCATTTTTTGAGTGTCTTTATTCAGAGGATGAACAGATGAGGATGTCTCTGAAATTTCCTTCTTGGTGGCTGCTCTCACCACCATAGCATCTACAGGTACCCCCTTAGTGAGGAAATCCTTTCCCGAAGGAGCTGATAAGAATTTGTTTGGCCTCCAAAGGACTGATTCCATTGTGTCAGGTGACTCCCACCCCTTTTGACTAGCCAAGTCCATTAGCTCATCAAGAGGTGGAGACACCCAGAAGGCTGAAGGTTGAGTTCCAAAAGCCTTCAGGTACACTGACTCCTCATCAGAAGGGGTGGTGACCTGCCAGCTGCCTCTCTGCTTCAGGATCTCTAGAATATCTGCAAATGAGATATCATCAGAGGACAACCATGGGGACCCTTCCGACTCCTCAAGGTCAGTGTCTGAAGTGACGGACTCATCTGGAGAGTCTACATGCTTCCTCTTGCAAGTTCTCTTTAGAGGTGGCTCCTCAGAAGGATATTATGAGGAGGCCTCGGAGGAGAGGTGTTTGCCCAATGGGGGATCCTAAGACTCTGGATCTCTGCTGTCCTGTGGAATGGGTGGTGCCGAGACAGTAGCCGGTGTCCGGGGGATGAGTGTTGGTATCCTTATGTGGAGCTGTATGGGTAGACAGCACACTCCTCATCAGCTCAAAGGTGGATCCCACTGGCTTGAAAGACTCCCTCAACTCTGAGGAGACAGAGGAAGGCACCAGAACCAGAGGCTGATGTAGGAGCCAAGTTAACCCTGGCTGATGCTCAAAGGGGCAGGCACAGCACTGAAGATGATCAGGGCTGAGAATCCCCCTTGGGGCCAACTCTCCGGATGGCACCGAGAGTGTTGGAGTGGAAGTCAGCTCTGTGAACACTGAAGGGGGTCTTGGAATCTATGGATCCACAGTAAGTGGTACCAAGAACTTCAGCTCCGAAGGTCCAGCTTGGCTCGGAGGAGGAACAACAGTGGGTACAATTTGTATAGTAGGCTCTGGAACCAAATGGGTCAGAGCTGTAAACAATTTAGTCAGCGCCAATGACTTCAAGAGTCTGAACACTACCCATTCCATGTCATTGTCAGATAAGCTCCTGGTGGACCTGGAGGAAAGGGATGGAGAAGAAGACCTGTGCAAAATGGGAGATCTCAGTGTCAGGGAAACCACTGAAATATCCATGGACCAGCTCCGAGAAGAGGTATCTTGTGGCTCTGAGGGCTTTGGATCCAAAGAACCAGGCTTGTCAATAAGTATAACCTCCAATGGCTCCGGGGACTGTGGAGCTGAGGAGGTAGTGGCCTTAGAAATTTTTGGTAATTTGACTGGTGGCTCTGACTAAGCTGATGTAGCAGGTGATTGTCTCTTTTGAGGTTTGTCCTTTTTAGAAGACAGAGAAGAAGAAGAGGAAGAAGAACTGTGGATAGCTTCCTCAAAAGTTGGCCTTAAGATCCCTTTAAGGATCAGTTTGTTTCTCCTTTCTTGTAAAACCCTGGCACTGAAGGAATGACAAATGTACAATTGTCTAGTAAATGAATAGCTCCAAGGCAATACACACATATGCCATGACCGCCTGTGATAGACATTTTTGGTGAACACGTCTGGCATTTTTTGAAGTCTGAAGGCTTATGTTCCCTCTCTTTTGGGTCTTTGGACATGATAAACATAAGACCACAATATGACAAGAAATTTAACTTACTAGACTAAACTGATCTACAGCTAACTATAGGAAACACTAGGGAGACAGACTACAAGGGAATAAAATAGGGCCTCTAACTCAAACTGCCCTATTTCCCAGAAAAAAACAACACACTAACAACAAGCCCTCTAACTAAAATGGGTGAGGAGCTGTCTAACTTAAATGAGCTACTATTTATCTATGACAAGACACAACAACAACAACCTCTACAAGAGATACAGTAAGGCCTAAGAAACAATGGCCAAAGGCAGCACCAAAGGGAATAAATCTTTAACAATTTAGGTATTACTAAATTTGAAAGCTAACTATGTAAGTACAATGCATGAAAAACACTATCTACTATAATATAGAAAGAGATTACTGGTTCTAAAAAGAAAAAATGAAGAAAATTTTTCACAATTTAGCCACGATGAGCACATCCAACCTCGTAAAGCAGCAAATGAGATCTGGGGAATTGCACCACTGCATTATGGGATACCTACTTGCCATGAGCCAAGTTTGAGTCTTGCAGCTGTGTATTCAGCCGAGTCAGAGCTGTGATTCTGCTCTGAACCCATCATTGTAAGAATGAAGGTGAGATAGGACAGCATAACATCATGGTTTATACACTAAATAATGCTGTTTATATATTAAACAATTTACTGTACAACATATGCTTGCTTGTACAGAATGTTTTGTATTTGTAGATACATCGCTGTAATTTACACTCAGTCCAGTTTATAAACTTAGTATTATACTGAAGCCTGCTAAGTAAACATTGCTTGAAACATTAAAATGTATTTCTGGTATTTTTGTCTTACAACCATACATGTTGATGATACCCTTATCACTTGATGACAATAAAAAGGCAAGGTTGTCTTTTAATAATTACTGAATCATTAACACAGACCAATACATTTTTTGTTATTCCTTTATTTTAATCCCTTCTGCAGTACTGTTTACACAGTCAGTGTAGAATACTGCCATTTTCCCTGCAGTATACAGCATTTTATTGTAGTATTGCTCATTTGCTTTATGCAGTAAAAATTGAAAAGACATCCACTACTACTAGTAGGTATTTGTTCCCTCCCCTTTTTGTCAAGGGACCTACATAATTTATTTGAATTGCATACCACGGCCCATTTACTGATTGTACTCGGTGTAGTATTTACTTGCAAGCAGATTATTAATGGTATATATGCACAATTGTGACATTTTATTACAAGTACCAAACAGAATTTCTGTAGACTCTCTTGCTTTTTGCTTAACAATAAATTTCAGTACTAGTAATATTTTATCGCTCAAACATTCCTTGTAACTACCCATTCCAGCCTGGGAAGATTCTAGCTCACATTTTCTTTTTGTGCATTTCAGACTCTGTTAAACTATAGTACATTTTTTAACCTCTTTAGCATTTTTTTTACCTTCAATCATTTGTTAATACTCTTGCAACTTGATATTAGAATGCAGTTGTAAAACGTTTTCTCAGAATGCAGTTGTAAAACACTTATAACTATAATACGTATTTGTAATTTGCCTAACTATGGATAATATTGCTTTTGAATACTGTTTTTGCTGGAGTCTCTGCTATTTTTGATGCTATTATGCAATTACAAAATATTGTAAGAAACAAAATAGATATTATTTTAACTAGCACATGCTTAAAACAAATATATATATATATATATATATATATATATATATATATATATATATATAAATTAGTTACATTTGCTGTTGTCTGCCTTTTGCTCTTGTGCATTATTTTAAACAGATGCACTTTAGGTGAAAATAAAATACATGTATGGCAGTCTTTTGACCACATGTCTTTACTGTTTTTAACTAGTCTCATTTGATGTCTGTGCCCTAGAACTGTTCTGTTATTTGAAATGGTGATTAACAATTATTTAGTAGCTTAGCTATGAGAACAGTGTCATACATTTTACATTGCTGTTTAACTGTGTCTTTCTTTAACTGAATGAAAGTTACATTAGATTATGCTAACCATTTTCTAGATGTAGAATAGTATGTCATAAATTATTTTTATTAGCATAGCTAACTGCTGTTGCTTTAACCCTTTACTAACCAGATTCTTTTTGTCTTGTGATTCTGCACGGGTTGTCTATGTCTCAGTATTCTGTTCTGCTGACTCTAAAGCTCTTACGTACTTCATAAAAAGTATTTGCATATGTTGTCTATACTTTCTGAAATCACTTTGTCTGTCTCTTAGAAGTTTATTAAATCTTTCTGTCAGTTCACTATGAATCTCATCTCTCTTCTTATCTGTGTTCTACTGTGCAGTGGTTTTGTGCCACTTTTGTCTAACAAGATATATATAAGATTCTGTCAATAATTGATCTGACTGCTGCTGTAATTCTGAAATTAACATTTCACATGTGGTGGCAAGACATAATGCATGTGCATGACCCTTATCTGGTTGTTTACCATTACTTTTTTGACATTGCACACAGAAAGCAGTTTCATATAATTTGCATAATAAACATTTATTGTCATACCAATCATGTTTCTGTTTAAGATACCAGTCAAAAGTAATCCACTTTTATATTTCCTGACTGTCAACTTGCCCTAATAAGGTTATACATTTGCTAACATGCTGGTCATACTTCTGTAGTCTGTTTAAAATTGACAGATTAATAGTCATACTGTGTTTACTACCTTTCCTACCCTGATTTATGTCATTCATGCTGTTACGTAACAACAACAGTGTTTTACCAGAGTCCATGTTGACTTCAGCTGGCCACTTCTGAGCACCCTAGATGGTTGGCAAACTTTTGTAGTTACTTCAAAAGCTGGAGAAATGAATGTGGCATTGCAAATTCAACTTGAAGTCTTCACCACCCTGCAGAATTTATGGCACTGCTTACTTCCTGTCCTGCAGTCCTTTCTCTGGATCCAGATGTCTGGGTAAATGTACTGCTGCAAACTGTAGAAATTGAAGTGCTTCTATTCCGGACTCAATAATGTACATAAATGTTAGTTACTGTGTGTTCACTGAAGTGACCTTAAACAAGGCACAAACATCACTCCCTCTGTGTTTGAATACAGCCAAGGCTCTCCACTGAAAAGTTATTTTGAATGTCACTGACAGTCTTGTCTTATCTTACTGAATCTGCTGAAATACAACTCTGTGTTGGTGCCTAGTCTTGTTAGCACACTGCTTTAGTGCCTTGTAAAAACACAGTCTGGTTAGTGTAGATAAACTTTGCAGATTTTAACCTTCTCAGCAGTATATTGTGCAAAAACTAATAAAGTAACTTATCTATATAACAGACAAAAAGTACAATGATGTAGAGTTTGCAGGGTTTATGTCTTCAAGTTTTTTTACAGTAGAACATGAATGATCTCCAGTGTGCAGATCTAAGCAGATCTCCTGAGAAATGAGATTACATCTCACATATATACATTCTTGTGAAAACAGTCTTTTGGGAATGCTCAAAGTCATTACTTTGGCATTTTCTGATTTTATTTAGTCCACTAATTAAACATTTTATGGAGTCTTTCCCATCTGAGTATGTTTCTGTACGAGCATGCAGTCTTTCGATGATGTCATGCAGTCTGTTAATAAGCTCCTTTGTGTTCTTGTTTCAGGGTGAATTATGCAAAAGTTCAGTAAGTTGTTCTTTGCCTCCAACTTGGTTCCTTCCTTGGACCTGAGTCTCAGGAATTCCTTATCTTTATTTTTCTCAAGCTGTATTAGACCTTGAAAATTTATATTACATGAATGCCATTTTATTTATTTATTTGATTTTTTTTCCTGGCTTTTCAGCTAAGAACAGTTTAACCCTTTTTTAGCAAACAGAAATGTATGCATCTAACCGACTATATTATTTCTATATGCATCTAACTAGCAACAGAAGTACATGCATTTCTAAATTTATATATATATATATATATATATATATATATATATATATATATATATATATATATATATATATATATAAAACACTGAGGACATGTTTAGGGTCTTAGATGTAGCACAAGCTGACATGCATGAATGCCTCCACTGTGTGGCTGATTCACTGGATCAGATGAATGAAAGGATGGAACAGGACGCGTCTGCAATGGAATGTCTGAAGGCATTTTACTTTCTCAGATAGACAGCATCCATGTGGACAAAGGTCAGCAGCATCAACTGATGTTAGCCAATATTGCTGTACCTGACAACTCTCCCGTACTGGCCCTACTTCCATTGCTCCATCAGTGTCCACAACAAGATGTGGTAGGACATGGGGATCATTGCCCTGGGCATACTCATGATGAGAGCTCATCCAGCAGACATCAGTCACATACAGGCAGCAGCAATGCACCTGACCATGGGCAGTGGTGTGCTGTGCAACTCCTTGCAGAACCAGTTCTCATTGTCTGGGGTGTTGACAATGAACTTTTACCTGTATCATGCATGGCTCTCACCTGTCTAACACTGGATGTAGAAGTAGCACAGAGATTGGTTTTGTTCTGGCAGACTCTCACAAACATGTTTCACCTTGAGTGCCTATACAGACACACGCGCACGCACACACACACACACACACACACACACACACACACACACACACACACACACACACACACACACACACACACACAGCAGTTAAATGAGTCAGTTGTGAGCCATATGGCTCACTCAGTCTCAGTGGCTCTTTGATACTTTATCCAGATTTCCGCCTGCCTGTCTTTCTTACTCACATGCACTCTCTACCTCTTGCTTCAGCCTTTACCTCCTGCTCCCACAAATGACACCCTGTGCAAATGATGAGAAGTGTGCCATTGCCTTGATTTTCTATCTTTTGGATTCAGAGATACATAAGTCTTTTGTCCAATGCACAGGGTGTATTGCTGACTGAGTGCTTGGTATACATGTGCTTGTGATGCTCTTTTAGAAATTGAAATGCTTTCTTACAGGTTTTTGTAATGTGTGAATCTTTGATGCATGAGGTCTATTAGTTGACAGAGAACACATCTATTGACATTAGTCATTACTGTCACAGATTAATGTCTTTGCTGTAAAAATCACCCACCTGCTACTTAGTTACATTATCAAGTAACAGTATGCAAGGATATGCCAATATTTTGTGTCCTTAGTCATTTATTTTCCTATTCCATGTTCAACACTTACCTTGATAGTCTAGGAGTTACAAGTGTTGTAATTTGGGGCTGACTCTGTGTGATACTAGCGATATACAGCCATTACATGGGGAAGTAAACATGAGCATTGGCTGGCATCAATAATATGCTATATATGCGCATAGGATAAAGGTTTTACCCCTTAGGTGGTGAGAATGTGTGCTATCCATTGCTTCTTGGCCAGGATGGGGGCATATTGTGCATACCTACATCTGTTGACACCAGGTGGTTCCCCTTCTGACTTGGCACTTGCATGTAGCTGTAGTGATCTTGTCAGCAGTGGTGAGATGTGTGCTCCTTCCCCTTAGTGTTCCTATTGAAACTGTTTTCTCATAATAATGTTGCAAAGGATGGCACATAGAGTGAAATTTCAGCACAAGTACTGGGATTGTACTGCAGGGCTCGCCGAAATAAATCTAGGCACCAGAACTGTGACTTCTGGAGCCCAAACACACACTCTATGATATTTTTTGTTTGAGCATTTACCTCATTATAGCATGCTTTTGCGGGTGTGTGTGCATTTCTGATGGGCATCATAGGTTCATAGATTGGTACTAGGCTAACTGCCATTGCGAGCCATTTTTTTAAGCCTAGCCAATTATCCTTTGTGAGACTTAAACCCTGCACCTTGTGTTTATAAGGCAATCACTTTAACCATTATGCCACCCTCTCAAGCCTAGCCAATTATCCTTTGTGAGACTTAAACCCTGCACCTTGTGCTTGTAAGGCAAACACTTTAACCATTAGAAACTTTAAAAAGTCACAAAATATGCCAAACAACCTTAAGGATAATCCGTTTATTCCAAATCCAGTAAAATAAAGTGCTTTTTGTCCGATAGGTGTACGAACTTCATCAGATAAAAACTAGATCAAGAAATGCAGTTTAAGTATTAAGAACACTTAGTCGGCTGATACATCAGTATTAAGCATTAAAGGAGTATCTCCCGTATATCTGGTTCGATTTAAAAACTCTCTTTTAGTATTTAAAATACATTGTAAACAATAATTATATTTAAATTTACTAATACTATTCTAATCTCAATAAATGCTGGTAAAAATAATGTTAAACAAGCAGCAGCAACTAAAATAAACACATTTTGAAAATATTAATAATTACTATATATCCTGTTAGCAGTGACTTAGTTCCATATTATATATTGCACATGAAATGTGTACACATATTATAAAAATACATAAATAAATGTATATCCCCTTATATAAGCCTATCTTCGAAGGCTCTTGAGTTTTAATATGGCCATAATGGAACACATATCATTGAGACCTGGCCAGTTATATGCGTATAATCTGATCTGCCATAACAGTTCCTGTCTTTCTAATTCTATTTCTATTGGACCACCTCTTATATTAGACATTAGTTGATCCAAAATCCAAAACTTAAATATATGTGTAGGATATTCTGATACATGCTTAGCTAATGCATTTTCTTGCTTAAGTCTATTTATATTATAGATATGTTTGTAGATTCTGTCTCTTAATCTACGAATAGCTTTGCCTACATAGAAACATGGGCAAAACTTGCATTTAGCTAAATAAACAACCATTTTGGAATTATAGTTGAATCTACCCTTACTTTTTAGGTAAAAAATTATTAATAGTTACAGAATTACTCACTAGAATATATTTGCAATAAGGGCAAGAGCCACAATTATGCATACCTTTCTTACTGGTATTATTATTGCTATTATTTATACCTTGCAAAATTTCTTTAAAATTTCTATCTCTTCTGACTGTAACTTTGGGTACTTCCCCTAATTTCTCTATTAGTTCTTTACTTTCCTTCAAGATGTTCCAATTTTTAAATACAATGCCTTTTAGGTAATAAAAATCAGAGTTGAAAGTCAAAGTCAGGCTATTTTTTTCTTCTTTAGTTAGTTCATTTATAGCAAGGTCCGTTATTCCACAATTAGAGTTTCCAGAAATATTTAGTGCTGTTTCCTGGATTTGTACTTTTATAATTCCTCTTACAGTTGGTTTATAAATACCTCAACATCTCTTCTCTTGAATTTCATCTATGATGTTATCTAAAAACGCATTTGGGTATGCCCTTCTGAGAAACATATCCCTAAGGTTTTTGCATTCCTCATTAAAATCATCCTCTCTTGAAATCATTCGTGCCGCCCTTACCAATTGTCCCTTCACTACTGACTTTTTTTGGGACATAGGGTGGGCGCTTGAATAATGCAAGAAAGCATTAGAATACAATGGTTTTCTATAAATTCTTGTTTCGTACTTTTTATCAGTGTTAGTTTTAGTCAAAAGTACATCAAGAAATGCAATTTGTTTCTCTTCAAAATTATATGTAAATTCTAAGAAGTCAGTGCTTTCATTTAAATACTTTAAAAGATCTTGAGCCTTATTTTGTTTTCCTTAAATAATATAAATATATCATCTAGGTATTGAGTATAGTATTTAATTTTAAAATTAATGTCTTCCTTACTAAATATATAACACCTTTCCCAATAGTATAAAAAACCCGCCACTTCCAAGCCAATAACTAGTCCCTGAATAAACACGAAATACCACCTAACCACACTGAAGTGAAAATCTAGAAGACAGAATCCACACAAGCCAAATGATTGCCACACTTTATTGTAAAATCCACAGAGATCTTGTTGTAAAATCCACACAGGTCAAGTGCTTTCATCAGAATTACTTCTTCAGAACAATTTCAAATTAACCAGACATTCCTTGTATACCCCAAATTAATCAATCCAATTAGCACTAAACATTTAAAAAGACAGTAACCCAGTAATGTAAAACAATTACAACAAACCAGTGTTGTTTATATATAGAAACATATAAAATTTACTTTATTTTGTTAGCTGTAAATCAGAGCTCTGGTTTAATACTGATGGCCTCATTGATGCCAGGAAACTCACAGGCATTAACCTTAAGTTGCCATCTAGTTTCAGCCCTAAGTAACTTGTTGGTCCAATCCCCCCCTCTAAAATCTTTACTCACTATTTCTAAAATACCAAATTTAAAACTATGGGTGGGGTTGATTTTGATATGTTTGTATAAAGCATTTTTTTCCATCCATTCTAGAAATACTGTAACAGTGTTCGTAAATTCTACGGCTTAATCTTCTCTCTGTTTTTCCAATGTAAAAACATTTGCATACATTACACAGAGCTAAATAGATAATACCTGTTGTATTACAAGAACCTGTAACAAAGGTTACCTCAAAACCAAAAGGGCCTAGCTTTACCTTGGGAGTCTCCAAAATATATTTGCAGTATTCACACGCCCCACATCTGTGGGTACCCTCCCTTTTCCTTCTACCTGATGGAATGTGTTCCAAAATATTTTTCAAGTTTTTATGGACTCTGTAGGTAAAAAGGGGTTCTGGGCCAATTAGGGCTAAAACATCTTTGTTCCCCTTAAACATAGCCCAATTGTTCTTAATTATCTTTTTAATTTCTTCTGATGTTTCACCGTAGGTTAAAACCATAGCTTGGGTAAAATCTTTTTCAGCATTATAAACTGTGGACTCCACTCTCTCACTAGAACCCAGCAAGGGTTGGTATCTATGGTTCCATTCACCCATAACTTGGTTTCTGATACCTTCCAGAAAAACGAGAGGGTATCCTCTATTGAGAAACATGTCCAACACTAGTTTAGTTTCCTCTTCTACATATTCCTTCTTAGAACACATCCTCACTACTCTTACCATTTGCCCCTTAACAATGTAACATTTAATATACGGGGGATGGTTACTTGAATATACCAAGTAATTACTGGAAAAAGTAGACTTCCTATAAATCCTGGAGTGGAACATGTTATCTTAAGGCTCCTATATTTTGTATATTTTAAATAAATTATTTTGTTTCTGACTTCATGTGACGTGCCTTTGTTGTAGCACCTCTCATGTTAAATATTGCCTAGATTTTAGTTAATATTGTTGTTTATACAATAATATCTTTAAGGTACACAGTTGTTCATTATGGTTCATACTTACAATGGATTACCATCACTTTTTTACTAAGATTTAATCCATTACTGCATATTATACTTACTTTTTTATGAGTTGCTATTTGAATGTCTTTTTATGTTGAATTTTTACTTTAACGTTATGATTTCTTTCACACATTTTAAGAATTTTAAATATGTTATTTTAAATTTTATGTTTATTTCTTTGGTAACATTCCACACTTTAAAATGCTTATTACTAACATGAATTAATGTTTGCATTTTCTCTTTGAGGAACAAGTTGTTCTTGTGAAGGCTTCTACTTGTATACTAATTACTACAATGAGTTTCACCTTATCATGTTGTCATTTCCCTTTTGCTTTGTATAAAAGGGGCGTGCACTTTTACCTCATTGTTAATTTGTTTTCTCTGAGGAAGCTGCACCTTTGTGCGGCGAAAACGTTTGTGATAAATAAATTCGTTAAGACTACCTACTTGTTGGTGCTGGTACAAGGGCTCCGTGGTACGTTTTTGGATTTCAGTTGTTCTTGTCTTTTGCATTTGCCTGTTTGTTTTCATGGCCACAGGGAGCCCTGTTAGTCCCAGCAGCCCTCGCATCTCTTAATTCTGGAGTGAAGGAAGCGCAGTCTAATCCACTTCTTGATGTGCCTGCCTTGCTGATTTCATTGTCGGAAAGACTCGACAAGCTTAATGCACGCTTTGACTTACTGGAAGGTATTAATGGCAACAGGAACCGCCAGGTAGCTTCTATACCTTTATCTACTCAAGGCTCTTCAGCCACTAATACTACACAGTCGAACTCTGGTTCTCTAATACCGGCAGGACAACCTTTTCATTCTGCAAATGAACATAATGCACCACCGCCTTCTACATCTACATCTGCTGGCCTTGTCAACAGTGGTACAAGATTGGAGGCAACTACAGGTACTTTTCCTAATGGTATTCCTGCCCTTTTACTAGGTGCAGACATTAACAGTAGTGGAGAACATTCAGTTAATTACAATACAACTAACTCTGCCTGGCCCACTGGGCCTGCAACTTCTTCTTTACGTATAGCTGCAGCTGTTAACACTGGCTCTTTTTCAGGCCAGACTGACAATGTGAATGCTCCATTCATTTTTCTGAATGGATGACAAATACTGACAACTTTGTTTTTTCTAATCCTATGGAAAGTACAGCTGATCAGCATGATACCATTTCAAGTAATGAGTCACTGTCCAATAAATTAAAGATCTTTGACAGTAAAATTCTCAAACTTAAAAGTTACAGCTTGAGATTGGTTATTTTAACCAGTGCATTCATGAGAAACTTGTTCCAAAAGGTCTACGTAGTACTTTTTCTCCTTCAGGCTTAATCAACAACAACAATTTCCTTTGTGACTTAAAAGACTTATTTCAACAGCAAGGTTTAGATCTGTTACAGCTTATTGTGAAACATTATAACCAACATGTTTGTGTTCTCCTGAAGGAGATTGATGTTTTAGACAAGGAGATTAAAGCAGACTTGAATTTTGTAAGGTACAGGTTCGACTATGACCGTACCCTTTCTAGTATTAACACGCTTCTTGTCAAACTAAAGCTTAACAAAAATAAAAAATTAGTCAGAGACAGATTGACTTATCAGGATAACGTTGCATATCCTAAATTACAGGCTTCTGAATCTCACAACACTACTACTAGTACCCACCAGGAACATCCTAACCCTGCACCCCACCCTGTCTCGCCAGCCCTCACTTTCACGAAGATGAGGTAGGAGTGGACGAGGTAGGCCCTAGACGCAGTGACAGGATTAAAGGGTTTAAGAAGGGTTATCAAGGCAATAATAACACCAACACAAATAGGACCAATACTAACAAAAACAACAACAGTTTTTTAGGCAACCGCAACCACCGACAGTTTCACAACAAGAGATAGAAGCGGAAGTAGCTTCCCCTGGTCTCTCAGTTCTTGACTGTTCGGACTCTCATTTCTCTTACACAGCAGGTGTCTCTTCCTCCTTCACCACGACTGCTGACCTTAACCCTTGTTTCCTACATCAAGGTCCAAGAATTATACTTAACCGTAAAGGGACTTCACTATTTACAATTTCACAGACTTGGAACTAAGGGAGGAATTAGTTGAGTTACTTTCCCTTGGTTACACATTTGACCCTAGTAAAATGGGTGACATATCCAAGGAACTTATTGAACTAAAATGCTTTGTCCGAAAGTTAAATTTCAAGTTACTGTTTAGCAATGAAGTTGCCTTGCCACATGATTCTCTCAAACTACCGAGTGTGTATAACCCCCCCATCCACCCTTCTCTCCAGCATTTTGAAAGGATCTGTGAAGCAGACATCAGACATTCCTTTAAGGCATGTAATAGTTATACCGAAACTCCTCGGTATAACATTACTAAAGAACAAGTCACCTCTTAGATGAATTATGCCATTACCCAGTTCGAGTAGTCAAACCTGATAAAGGGGGTGGACTTGTAATTATGGACAATTCACTGTATAATGAAAAAATGCTGTATGTCCTTAACACACTTGCCTATTCCCCTGCTTCTCTCAATGAAATACACCGCACTCCATAGTATGATGAGGGGCGTCTTCCGTGACTTGTTTTTGCAGGGTAAGATTGACATAGAAACTTACAATTACATCGACATCTCTATGCCAAAAATTCCAGTCATGTTTGGCATCCCCAAGGTCCATAAGGATGTCAATAATCCCCATGCGAGCGCTGGTTGATGGTAGATCATCTATGACATATCCCAGCGCCAGATTGGTAGACACTATCCTGTCTAAATACCTGAAGGACCTTCGGGGTGTATGTAAAGACTCCTGGTCTTTTTTAGACAACTTCAACAACATTCCGTTCGATGATGGGAATAATTTTCTCACCATCGACGTTGTTGACTTATACACCTCCATTCCACACCAAGAAGCTGTGGAATGGATTTGGCTACTGCTTTTAGACTGTGGAGCACCACAGACTGAAATTGACTTGGTTACAGAAGTCTTGGACATAGTCCTTTCATGTAATTACTTCCTTTTGATAAGGATTACTTTTACAGAAAAGGCGTGGCGATGGGCTCGCCTTGTGGGGCCTCAGTCGCCAACTTCTTTATGGGTTTTGGGAAAAGAACTTCCTTTTTTCCAGTGAAAGGATGCAGACAGTGAAATTTTACACACGTTACCTGGATGATATTTTCATCCTCTTTCATGGTAATGACACAGAAGCCGTAGACTTCTTACAGTTTCTAAATGGTACTACTGACTTCTTGAAATTCACTTCTAATTTTTCACCTGTAGAAATCGATTACCTCGATGTAAAGTTGAGAAAGGAAGGGAACACCTACACATCTTGTGTTTACAGAAAGCCAACTTACTGTAATTCGTTCTTGCACTTCACTAGCCACCATCCCTTCAAACAAAAGAAATCTATTGTGAAGGGCCAAATGGTTAGGGCTGTTAGAATGTGTAGTGATTTTGACACCTTCCAGAACGAATGCACACTTTTGTGTAACATGTTCCTTAATAGGGGTTACCCGAGGAATCTCATTGATGAAATTAGGCTTGAAGTTACAGCCAAAAGGATAAACGGGGTTTATAAACCTATCTTGCAAAGCCATGTACTACTTGACCTTAGTTCTAACAACACACTACTGTCACCCATTGAGTGTTTCCCCTCTCCTAATGACATCTCTCTGACCAACCATGTACGCGATTTTGCCATTAGTTACGTCCACACATTTAGTCTTAACACTCAGACTACCACTGCATTGATTAAGAAAAACTGGCAATTTATCTTGGGGAGTCCTGGCCTCTCTGAGAAATTAGGCCCCTGTCCTAATTTTGTCTTCAAGAGGAACAACAATCTTAAGGAACTTCTACAGAGGGACCTAACTAAAAAAACCTTTAACAGGCGCACAGGGATGTACCCATGTGGTTTCTGCAACTGGTGTTACAAAATGAAGGTAGGGCAGACCTACACTATAAGGGACAGGAAGTTTTTAATCCAAGCTCCACTCAACTGTGAAAGTAGATCAGTTGTATACCTGGCTCTTTGTGATTGCTGTCCCTCATTTTATCTGGGAAAGACTGATCGCAGACTTAGGGACCGTGTCTATGAGCATATGTATGCAATTAAGAAAAACTCTGACGTTAACGCTTTGGCTAAACACATTGCCAACCACCCTGGGCACTCTTTCTCGTTTATGGCCATAGATCAAGTGACCAATAACATCCGGGAGGCCCAATAACTCTACTCTTAGAAGTACGTGAACTGGAGTGGCAACTGCTTTAGACGCATTTTGCTACCCGGGTTTAAACGAAAACTGTAACATCTCAGCAGTACTCAAATTGAGGAGCTATTTAAGGTAGTACCCCCCTTTGTAGATATTCCTTACTTTCTTATGCATACATAAAGACTTTTTTTAAAATATACAAAATTTTTTTGTTTCTGACTTCATGTGACGTGCCTTTGTTGTAGCACCTCTCATGTTAAATATTGCCTAGATTTTAGTTATTATTGTTGTTTATACAATAATATCTTTAAGGTACAAAGTTGTTCATTATGGTTCATACTTATAATGGATTACCATCACTTTTTTACTAAGATTTAATCCATTACTGCATATTATACTTACTTTTTTATGAGTTGCTATTTGAATGTCTTTTTATGTTGAATTTTTACTTTAACGTTATGATTTCTTTCACACATTTTAAGAATTTTAAATATGTTATTTTAAATTTTATGTTTATTTCTTTGGTAACATTCCACACTTTGAAATGCTTATTACTAACATGAATTAATGTTTGCATTTTCTCTTTGAGGAACAAGTTGTTCTTGTGAAGGCTTCTACTTGTATACTAATTACTACAATGAGTTTCACCTTATCATGTTGTCATTTTCCTTTTGCTTTGTATAAAAGGGGCGTGCACTTTTACCTCATTGTTAATTTGTTTTCTCTGAGGAAGCTGCACCTTTGTGCGGCGAAAACGTTTGTGATAAATAAATTCGTTAAGACTACCTACTTGTTGTTGCTGGTACAAGGGCTCCGTGGTACGTTTTTGGATTCCAGTTGTTCTTGTCTTTTGCATTAGTCTACACAAGTGTTGGCTCCCCTTGTTCTCAGTTGAGGATGATAGAGGTTGTAGAGTTCCTGTATTGTGTCTCTATCCAGCCTCTAGCTCTTTTCAATTTCCATCTCATGCAGACCATGTAAAGTTAAATGGCATCTAACACCCTTTTCATTCTTGAATGAGGTTTATTAGCAGCAGCAGCAGTATAGACATAGCCCTTTTGCACATACACGTGCATAAAAGCAACAGCAGCCCATAACATTGTTTCTGTGTAGAGTAGTTTTTGTGGCTGTATTCCAATAGGTTTTGGAATTCACAGGCAAAACTTAATTGAGTCTACACAATTGCTTAATAGCTTGATGAATAGCTCCTCCATCTTGGATTGATTTATTACCATACAATTCAGCTGCTTATGCAGAAATTAGCATGTCACAATATTTACTATGTTTGCACAGCTCTACACAGCATGAAGAGCTGCTTACTGTATAAAAAGCAGCGAGCTATCATGTACTCATTTTGCCATGACATGCGTGCAGTTTTACTGAATCATGTAGGTTTTATTGACTACAGCCTAATATGTGTTTTTTTTTTGTTATTTTCATTTGCATTTGTTCTCCGCTTGCAATGTACAAACATGTTTCCTACTTAAGGAAAAAAGTGAAATATTTAGTTTAGGCTGCATTATGTAGCAAAAACATGCCTGACAATGGTGCACTTTCCTTATCACTCTGGACAATACTGAGTGGGGGAATTCCACCTATTACATAACTCTCTGATTAGCACAAGGTATGTGACTTGAGAGAAATAAGGCACATAAAGCATTGTTCGAATCCTGTTTAGAGATCACATTGCAATTATTCACAATATGATTGTTTTTCTTGTCATTTTCACTTGCATTTGCTCTCTGCTTGGCAGTATACAAATATGGTTGACTACCTAAGGACAAAAGTGAAAAATTTAGTTTAGGCTTTCTTATATAGTACAAATATACACAGCAACAGTGCACTTTCCTCAGCACTGTAGGTAGCACTGAGTGGAGAAAATCAGCCTGCCATACAGCCTCCTCTATGATACAAGGTGTAAGTGCAGTGAGTTTATTTAAAGAATACAGCTGACTAAGGAATCCAGTCCAACTGAAAGATACATTCACAAAGGGTGTGAGTCCCATTTCGTACAACATTTTCATTAGTACTTTAAAAATAATAAAAAAAATAATAATATTAAACATGATTTTTGCAAGCAATGTATCAGTAACGTGCATAAATCAACTTTTTATTTGGCATATATTGGTAATGCTTCACATATAGCCTCAGACTAATGCGTATCCAGTTTCATAAACATGACAATGATAATATTTAATTTAAAATTCACTTTCAGCTGTATGATAGGCAAAAAGCAAAACACTTTTGTTATAATCATCATGACTCATAAGATATTCTACCTATGTGTTTAGGACAGTTATGTCTTGTGAAATCTGTATCTAAGATTTCCTAGCCTGCATTACTCAGCTTATACATCTACATCCATCTGAAATCTATTTCTAAATATAAATACTGACTTTTACATAAGAATGCATTCCAAAAACTAAAGTCACACACATGCAGGCCTCTTTGAAATGTATTTCAATTTATTCTGAAATTATTATATCTCTAATTCCCATGCTTAAAAGGTAGTCCTGTGGCAATATCAATTAATAGGTTACTTTCATTTTTGTATACTTTTTCACATGGATTTGATTTCCAGTATATACAACAATGTTTTAATATTGTGCAAGTCCCAACATCGCAATATCTCACAATTCATGGTCATCACCTTCTAGACTGCAAGGATTAAAATCAATACTGTTAAGCATTCCATTGTTGAACCTGTATCAAAAGGTTGAGCATCACACATGGCAAAGCTCAATGCCATGTTTCACACCTTTACTGCTATGTGATGTAAGAAGTGCCAATATGTCTGCCAATGAAGCCATCTGTTTTCAACTGTGCAATTGCAAGTTGCCAAGACTGAGTCTTTATGCACAGTTACTCACAAGATCTGAAATGGACACCAATTAAGACATATTTTGATAGTTTGACTTTTATTTCATGACACATTAATACCTTTCCATCATATATGGATATGGCAAAAGTTTACTATAGTAAATTGTCATAATTGTTTATGCATTGCCAAGCAAAGTTCGTTAAAAAAATTTAGTACTATGACATGCCATATATCTATTATCTCTTTTTTTGTCTCTCTCAATGCTTTGCTATCTTTTTTATTTATTTATTTTGTAATGTATTTTCTTTTTTGGGTTATAATTTATTAGCAATCTGCTGTTTGCATACCTTCCTGCTGAAAAATAAATGACCAACAGCACAGTGAGACAGACCAAACACTGCAGCTCAGCCTGCCATACCTCCACAGATGGCAGCACAGACACCTGGCATTTTGATTTCTCAACCAGTCACTGTTGCTTGCCTCCACAACTCCTGCCCTAACTAGTCCATCTGTGTCAGGTAACTCTGCCCTGACTGCTCATACAATGCTACCCTCCTGGAGCAGTACTGGTGGAGGTAGTGATTTTGTCTCCTGGCAGGAGGTGACAGGGCTAGTGTAGAATATCATGGAGGCGGGCCTCCATGCATACATCAGCAGAGTTGAAAAGGTCCTGAGTCAGATAGTAAAGATGATGCCACATCTGGCTATAACTCAGGAAGCTGCTGCAGGAGAAAGTGATGATAGCTCTGAGAGTGAGGACTAGATTTTCACTGTTCTCATGCTGGACATGAGTGCCCCTCTGATATCCATTACCTATCTTTAGTCATGCTATCCCCAACCTTTTGCTTCCATTACCATTTCTGTCTTGTATGTCCTGTATATCTGCACATGCTTGATAAACTTCCCTACCTACCTGACACTCTCACTCCTAAGCACCTCTTCCAACATTCCTCTCTCTCCCAAAAAATAATAAAAAATGAGAATCTGTCCACCCATAAAAAATATGCCTGATGCATATCTCTCCACTTTGTCTATATGTCAGCTTTACTCACTTGACTTGGTCCAATTGGTTATGAAACATTAATCTATTGTTGTCTTGCAAATTCCTGTATTCTTTCCCCCGTGTCCTACCTTCTGCTTGCCAAAGCCATTTTCAGCACTGTCCTATAACCCCTTTTCACACATTTAATCTAGTGAAAAAATAGATTCATATACAACACAAATGGCCCATGGAAAAGCATTCACTGTATATCCGCAGCATTTGTGCAGAGCTTGACATAACACTGCAATGCTGTGACTGAATGCTATTCAACTTCTTATTGCAAAAGCTGATGATTTCAATGTAATCTCCAGTGGTCAGGTTACTTTTCCACAAATGTGCTTAAATCTGCTATACTGCTGAATACAGAGTAAAGGCAGACATAAGGCTGTACTATGAAATAGTTAATGTAAAAGGTCTTGGGCAGATGGATGTAATAAAGTAGGAGTTCCTATGTGGCATGCTGAGATATCTACCCTGTTTGTAGACTGATGTTTTGCATAGTGTCATGGGTTTAATTACAGCTGTAGATACATTTATCAATTCCTAACATTTCATACTCCTATCATATATTTAACTGCAAACATCTGAATTTCTCTCCATATTCAACATTTCATTAACATACCATTTGAATAGTGAAGCAAGACATAATTTCTAAAAACACTGTAGTCCCAACAAGAAGACTTATTAAGCCAACCTTATCCTGCTTATGTCTTCATGTTTGTTGCACTCTCCTACCCCTTAATTGTCTATATAGCAAACACTATTGTACAGAGCATGAGAGATGAATGATGATTTAATAAGTTAGAGTAATATACCATACAGATCTTCCTACACGTACCACAAAAAAATATTATTTCTATTCCATTCTGCATATGTCTTTATCTCTCTCTGTTCACCCCTTCTGCTTTAGTAAGTTGTCACTGTGCTTTCTGTGTTATTTAAAAGATGTGAAGTAATAATTACTTTGTAGAATGATGAACTAGCACTCACATGTATAGATACATTTTTGACTTATTTGAATGGATCTAATCCAGCAATTTGGCTGTTACTGACTGTTTTTAGTAGAGGATTTAATGTGTACCTGATGGCTACATATTGTTATTATCCACCATTATCCTTCTTCTGTCATTAGCTACTTTATGCCTGCCTCCATTGCACCCTGTTTATGCAATGTTTCCCTTCTGTATTATTATTATTATTATTATTATTATTATTATTATTATTATTATTATTATTCCCTCTCTATATTTAAGCAATGTCTGGCTCTGGGCAACAGCTATGACTAAGGCTAAATGGAAGTACACAGCTTATGGCAATAGTTTATGGTTTTATTTCCTTCATATGCATTACTCTATTGTGCTTTGTACTGCCACACTAAGCTATGTTTATTCAGTTTAAAGTACTTTTCAACAACCTGAAGACTTGGATTTACAGATTACAGTTGTCAGTAAGGTAAGGAGGATGAATACATACATTAATGTTTGTTGCAATCTGCTGTCAAATGCTAGCTATCAGAAGTATGACTTCATATGTGATGTGCTTAGACAATACTCATGTATACATGCTTTTCTTTGAATGTTCTCAAATTTTGAATCCAGATGGATGTAAAAATGTTTAAGAATGTTTTGTCTGACTCCTGTGACTGCAAATGTTTGCTACTCCTTTCATTATACATCATTATCCTGCTGATATATTAATGTGCCTGCTTCCTATTTTGAAGCCTTTCTTGTACAGATCTTTGTGGGAAAGTCAGCACAGAGCAGCATAGACTTATGCTAATTCCTATTTTAAGTTCAACACTTTAAGATATGATTACGCCTGTGCTGATAATTTGACACTAGCAGCGTAAGTCAGCTTGGCAGAGCTGAACTCAAAGAGTACCAAAACAAGAAAATAGAAAATCTCAAAATTATTGTTTTATGTTGCAAATTTATATATCTGCATTTCTTCTGTCAACAGGTGATCTTGTTGACTCAATTAATTCAGTCATTTAATATATAACTGCTCTGCAGTGTTTATACATGCAATTGTGTTACAAGTTTAGGCTAACCTATTCTCACACAATCGATCATTGTTATTCTGCAGTATGACTTGCATGTTTGTCTTGTCAATGCACATACTGCAGATATGAAGCAATGCATGCGTGCAGTCATCCTAACATGAAGTTGCAGGAAAGTTTGACTGATAATCCATTGGTTTACAACAGCGAATGTTTATGGCATCCCATAATGTGAAACACATCAATGTTGCTCACAGTATAGAACTATACATGAAAGAAGGTATCTAAGTTTTAGCTGAGAAGTATGTAGTTACATGTGACAATCATAGTGATGTAACATTGCCCTGTGCACACATGTGCTTTTGTTGCACATCCTGTGATACACAGCACCGTCTGTCCCAAGCAATGGACTTTCAAGAAGTTCAAACATCCTATTTCACATTGCTAATGTCAGGTCTTCAGTGGTGCTTGTGACAATACAGTACTTGCTAGCTTCTGTAAATAAATAGGTAGAATGTTTCACTCTCGGTAGAGGAATAATGAGTGTCTGTTTAATGCTTAGTGCTGTATCAACTCCCCCTAAAGAGAATGTATGTAAATGTGCACTCAGCTCCCTTATTGTACTTTTTACTAAAATGTCATCTCTGAACCACACTGATGAGATAATCCTGACAAAAGTGCAGTCTCTCCCCTTAAGGGTCAGGTTTTTCTTGTGACACTTGCAATTAATACAGTGCTTTCTACATTGTGTGACTAGATAGGTAGGAGGTTCAGTGCTCAATATGGGAAATGTATGTACGTGTGAGCATATATATGTGTGTGTGTGTGTGTGTGTGTGTGTGTGTGTGTGTGTGTGTGTGTGTGTGTGTGTGTGTGTGTGTGTGTGTGCCTTAGTGGAACTGTTTACAGTTAGATGAGTATATGCTCAATCAATGTCTATTCTGGATAAATGTTTTAAACTGTTGCATGACTCCACCATCCACTAAACCCACTGCTCCCAACCACAAATTTTCTGCAACACAAGAATGTAGCTAGGCATACTGTTTGTACTCTACTGAGTACACTTTTCTATACATTATTTAAATAAACCATATATTTTTAAGTCATAATATGTCCACAACTTTCTAAAATAATGTGAACAATAGCAGTGTCACAGATTGAAAAAAAATATCTGTTTAATATTTTTAGGGGTGAAAGTTACCCAAACATTCGTTAAGGGTGGGGGATTTCCATTTTCCAAATGACAGGTGGTTTGTGGGGCAGCACATTAATACAAAATTATATTCTCTGCCTACAATACTGGTGCAACACATTGATGAGGTCATTCTTTCTAAAATTAACTGTCACACTTTAAATTACAGAATTCTTTTGTGGTGTTTGCATTTCTTACATTATTCTGTAGCATGTGTAAATAGGTATGTAGGAAGTCTGAATACAGCAGTGTTCAATTTCTTCAAGTGTGTGTGTGTGTGTGTGTGTGTGTGTGTGTGTGTGTGTGTGTGTGTGTGTGTGTGTGTGTGTGTGTGTGTGAGACTGCAAATGAATTCAGGATTTGTTTACACACATTTGCAGTGGCAATTTTTACAGCCCAACATAGGTTCATAGGTTTATAGGTATGTACTAGGCTAATGGCCCTGGAGCCTTTACAAGCCTAGCCCATAGGATTACCCTGGCCTTGTGCCACCTGACCTTAGCTCCCAGTGCCTCTGCCGAGTAAAGCCACTGGAGTGATCCCTGGGGTGAATTTTTTATTTCCCATCCACTCATCAAGATTTCTCTTGAAGAGGGCCAGTGAGGTGCTCTGCTTGACATGTATGGGAAGGCTATTCCATAGCATGGGCAGTCTCTGGGTTATGAACCTGTCCCTCCAGCATGCTCCGTTGATTGTGGTAATAAGGTTGAGGTCTCTGGAGCATGTGGTGCAGAGGGATTGGGATTTCTTCAGATGTAGCATTTCTAACAGAGCCAGGTCAGACATGGCTTTGTAAGTCAAGCAGAGATCGCCTCTAAGTAGGTAATATGAGGCAGAGAATAGTTGGAGTTTTTTTAATCTGTCCATGTAGGACAAATGTTTAAGGCCTATGATCCTATTGTGAGGTAGTTTGTGGCCTCTCCAGTTGTTGCAAGTGTTTAATGAGGTGCATGCCAAATGGGGCATTGTACTCAATGATTGGTCTAATGCGGGAAGAGTAGAGGAAGACAATGACCTTTTTCTTCTTGGATGCAAAACTCTTAGTAATGAGATGTGCCACATAGCTGTAAAAGTCATTTTACCAGACACATCTTCATAGCAATATACTACTGATGTCATCCCTTCATAGATGCTGTATGCCCCACTTGTACTCAGTATTTCTCTGTGTCACTGGCTACCAATAATGTGTTGTATAGATAGTGTAAGTGGATAGGTAGGAGGTTCAAGTCCATCACTGCTTAACTAATGTGACTGTGATTGCTGTCATGTACTGTTGGCCACTTGACAACCACCTTTATGTACACTTCTACTTATGAGATAGATTTACAGTGGCAAAATGTTAGAACAGCAAATCCTAGCATGATCAGGGAACATAACTTTTTGGCTCTCAGTGATTACGTAATTTACAGTAACTGCAGTATCTAACAGTAGGACTGTGAATTTCCCTGTGTTATATGACTTTGATACTATGCTTTGTATATTGTGTAACTACATATGTAAGATGCTTGAGGCCAGCTGTGAGTGTGTATCTCACCCCATTACTATATATACTACTCTTCAAATGCATATATGATGTGTGGCTATACAATATTATTATGCCTTTTGATCGCTTTTAAACATACAGCTAAATCAGCAGTGAGGATGTCATACTTTTACATATGCACTGTCTCAGTTTTCCTCAGGCACTAATCTTTAGAGTGTGATATTGCATACCTAGTTTAAATCCAGCCATTACAGCTCAGTCTTTGTTGTGTCAGTCTCAATGTAACTAAACATGTTGCTAACACTGTTGTCAAACACATCTGCTGTGTACAAGTAGAGATGTTGATTTCTCTTACAAAAATCTCTGATAATTTCTCAGACTGCAATACTTGTGGTCAGAGTAATGGTGCCATGTGATTATATTTTCCTTACATAACATTTGTACGAAACATTATCTTCTGTCACAAGGAAATAAGATGATACTCTGTATGTTGTTGTCTTAGAATAGCAATTACAAGGACACATATCCCTTGCAGCAATAACATGATGTAATGCTTTCACATACTGACATATCTCACAATTGCAGTGACACTTTTACATGATGCTTTCACCCTATACAATATCATGTTTTTTCAGCAGTGAAATGCTCAGGTGTTCAACATCCACATTCAGTGCCTGTTGTCATTGTTGGACCTTATACTGTAAAGCATGAATGGCATCTAACACAGTTATAATGAGTCCATTTACATTGGGAGAGGCCACCACCATCAGTTTTATCACAGAGATTGTTCACAACATATACATCTGATGTAATAAGTGCATATAGGTGGAGTGCCACAGCTGTGTTAAGATTTCCACTGTTCTTTATTCATGTGTCATTAATTTACAGAGTCTACTTGCTTGCTGTTCAGTTCCTGAAAAGGCAACATTATATGAATGGACTGATGTTACACAAATGTCATTATATCTAGTTATTCTTTCCATTTTATGTTGGACAAATATATATCATCCTAGGTTGTGATCGCATGGCAGTAACGTTGGTATCTGGGGCATGCCATGCATTGCTTACTCCTGTGGCACATTAATTGATAACTGGCTAATACAGAATACCTGCACAAAAGGACTGTTGTTCAGTTTTGGGGCAGTGTATGTAATACATGAGGAAAACAGCTTCCTGGTCAAAGAATCATTGATATTTTACTGAACACTGTTGTGTGGAGAGTAAGATGTGTAGTTCATTTCCAGTATTCTGAATAAATCTGATTGTTCATTTTATATTCCTAACTCATTGTTTAATGCATGCATGCAATTCAATTATTTGTGACAGTCTCCATTGCTCTCTGATGGGGTACATGCAGTCAATACAGAGCTCTAGACAGAGCCTTGTAGAATAGGCAGGGGTTTGAATCTGGTAACATTTGTCTTTCAGACAAATGTCTCAGACAGTACTGGCTTACACTCACATAAAATAGTTATGGCACACTCAGCGGGTCATGTTCTTCAGGTCTTGTCCTACAAGGTAAGCATCTATATCCATTATGATAGGAGAGTGCTGCAAACCCTTCAAGGATGCTTTTCATGTCATGACGTGACCAATATACATACTTCTGTAGCATCCATAATCATTATACATCTCTCTTACACTGGAATGTGTTCGAAAATGACATGATGCACGTGTTTATTATGTCATACATTGCTCACAGACATTACCTTTTCCCAAGATAATTATGCTTTGTATTGCATGTCTTCATCCAGACATTTCTTTATTACTGAAATTGTGTTTCATCACACTATATAACTTAATGGCAGAGTAGGAATTCCATAAATGTTTCCTACTGTATAACATGCAGCCAGACCATCAGAAGCTGTGATTGGTCCTCTGTTACAACACTTGCTTGTGTGTTGCTGTTGAATTGCTGTTAGGCTACTGTTCCCTGTAATTTCATGTCAGCATGCCCAGTATAATGATGTCTGAGATGTTTGCAAATCAGCAAAGGAAAACTTGAAGTCATGACACATCATCTGATCTGTGTTGTCTTTTGTCACTTATGTACATTGTGTTATTAAATTGCCATTTAGCATTTATATGGCTAAACCACATTTGCTTTGATATTACATGTTTTTAGGTGATAAACCCCTTTCCTTTGAGTGCCACGGACATTTCTTTGCAAAAACAATGTCCATTTCTTATGTACTCAATATTACAGCTGTAAGGTCCATTTGTTCTTGTCTATACATGCTGATGTGGAGAATAAAGCATTGATATTGGCTTGCATTTATACTTTCCCTATATATACATCTCATATGCAATAACTGTAGCCTATGCATTCTGCCCATAATGTATCTTCTGTCATTGCTGTTAATGCAACTCAGTATTTTATTAACATGTATATCGAATTTCACTCTGATTTGTTGTACTGCAGCTTTATATTTCTATCACATCCATTGTTAGCGTGTCCATTTCTATTTATGTACAAAACTCTGTTATTGTCATTGACATTAAGTATCATTACATCAGTATTACAGGACTTATGATAAAAATGCTTGTTTGAAATTTCAACACATCTGTCTACAGCAAATGAGTACACTTTACTAATTTACCCTTTCATGTTAATTAATTATGTAGTATAAAACAATTATTATGTGCGTACAATTTCCCCATTTCACTTCCCTTATAGGTTCATAGGTGTTTAGTAGGCTAATGACCACAAGGTTCTTTTTAAGCCTAGCCATGCATGCCAAATCTATGACAAGTTGTGGTACCACTGATAAGTATAAGCAGGGGCTTGGAAGATAAACCAGTTACAGGCTGTCTGTGCCCTTTATAGACATAGGTACCAGACAAGGGATGAATTTCCTATTCCCCATCCACACTTGAATTGGGTTAGGGAGGAACTCTGCTTCACTTTTCCAGAGAAGGGGTAGTCTTTGGAATACATAAGTGTCTCTCCAGCAGGTCCTATTTATATCACAGGCAAGGTTTAAGTCTTTAGAGCTTGTAATTCTGGTGATTCCTTCAATATTCTGTCATTGTACTTGTCCTTAATATTTCCAGGCTACAGCACATGCTCACAGCTGAGCTTTGCTTATAAGAAGACATTTTGCTTACATTCTGTGTTTGTGCTTGCAAGCACCTTTCTATGGCCATGAACACTATTGCTAACCATGAAAGGTGTTTGTGAATGTGTAGGCATAATGAGCAGTATGCATATTCAATTAGCACTGCTTCTGATCATGCTACCATGCTTAGCACATGTTACAGAAGTAATGTAGTTGTCAGGGAGCTACAAGACATTCTCAGTGAATGAGTCTATAGTCAAGTAACTCCATTACCAGTGCCATTTTTCCCTCATGGAGGAATTGGTCACTTGCAAACAAAAAGGTGGTTTGTTTTTGACAGAATTGTAGACTTGTTTTCACTGTGGTAGTTATTTTAAGCTAGGCTTCTGTGCTGCTATGAAATGGTTTATATAAAAAGTCAGGAAATATGCATTTGTATCTATCTATCTATCTATCTATCTATCTATCTATCTATCTGGCATTTGTTTACTGGGAAAAGTCTGACTGGGTCATGAGATACCCCTTTTCAGTGTAGGCTTGGGCGGAATAGCTCTAGATGCATATGGTTAACAGAACAGAAAACAGGATAGACATAATAAGCTTATAACATAAACCGGTGGCGGCTGGTGACTTCAAATTAAAGGGGGGCTGCAGGAGATAGCTGAATGGGTAGGGCCAATGGGAAGGGGTGTGGACAACTAGAAAGGGGTGGAGCTATGTTCATAACCACAACAACTGGAACTTTAATTAAATATCCTGCCCTGGGTGCCAAACCATCATTACGAGAGTTCAATCAAGACAAAATGAAGTGTAGAAGAAAAAAATATTTCAATGCATTGGCTACATGGCAGCTTACTTAATATCTAGATGGAAAGAAAAAGGTTCTGAGTCATGAAAAAATAAATTACTTTTTAAAGACATTACTGGAATGCCAGTCAAGATGAAGTATAAAGAAAAAACAAGCAGCACTCAACTCAAACCACTTCTCCTTGCACTGCAGTTCAAATTATAATTTATATTCAGTTTTATAAAAGTACCAAGTAATATGCTGAAAGTAGCTGATACCCTCAAATGTTTTTTATCCAAAAAAGACCTGCTGCCTGACAACAACTATCTACTTGTTTCATGGGGAAGACATGATTAAAGTAAAAAATGAATAGCAAACAAGAAACAAGCTCAAGTAAAATTGCTTAAAGGATTACTGAACAGGTTTTGGACAGCACATGATAGATTGGCATTCTGTTTAGTTTGCGGGTAAAGCCTGCAAAGATGACTGCAAGTCTCCAACAAATATAATGAGCTTCTGTAAATACTGTAATCCTATCCTTTATTACAAATATTGTCATATGAAGCATGCATTTTTCTGAAGGTTATGATGTCTGAAACTCAATGTCTGTCATTATTTAGTGACTTCAGTTCATTCCTAAATTATTTGCCAGAAAACCACAAATTTTATGAGGAACAAACCAAAAATAAGAAGCAAAAATCTATTCATTCTACAAAAATCTGGACATTTGAGAGGTATAGTTCAAATGGGGCTGTCTGAGTTTGCTGCCCTTCCCCATCACAAAATCATGGTCAAATGGAGCCTCCCCCTGCAGCCATTCCAATGTGCCATTCCTTGGTTATTTCACCCAATTTACCATAAATATTGTAATGTGCATACTGCTTTACTTCTGTGATGATTTAGATTTCATTTGAAAGTTTTAGTTTGCATTTTATAGCACAAACACTAATTGACATTTGCTAAACAAAGCAATGCAGTCTCACAATGAAAATAGACAGCATTAAAACTTCTCTGCCCTTGAAACTCACATTTATTGAAACAGCATTGAAACCCACATTCAAAGAAATTACATTTTGCCAGTGGCAGAAAAAGATTAACTTCGGGCTGTTTTCAAATCACAGGCCCCTTGCACACGAAACATACACATGCTCTTTGATACACCTTCCTGATTGTATTAAATTATATTCCTTGAACAATACAGTACACTTTTAGAGGGCATTTTAAATTCATTGTTTTGAACATTTTTCCAGTAAACAATGAAACAAAATGCATGCACTAATAATGACAAAACTGCCCAGTTCAGAACATTTCCATCATAAAAGTCTACTCAAACTTCTACACTCCATCAGTATCAGTAAATATGCACAATCTCTGAAGAAGTAAAAGTCATCTAAATAATTCCACATTAAAGAGATCTGTAACTAATGAAGAGGTTGCTGCTAGCAAACAACTTTATATTTCATTGTTTCATCTACAAATAAAGTGCCTGTTGCCCTTGAGGAATAAATCGCCTATGTTACACTAAAAAATGATAAGCTAGTAATATTGCAATATGGAATGGATGGCAAACTGATAACAGGTTAATAGTTACTAGGTATATTTGCCAAAATGAATTCCAGCATCCAACCCCTTCGCAACACAGTACAGTATCAGCAATGCATTTACCTAATGGGGGATTCAAACCCACAGCCTTCTACATCAAAAGCAAGTACAATACCTGTTGAGCTATTAACAATGCAAGCCAGCTCAGCATAAGCAGCACTAAACTTTTGCTCCCCTGCAGCTCTCAGCTCCTTGTAATATCTACTCAACACTCAGCTGTATCTCTGAAATTTGCAGCACAGGAAATCTGGAAAAAAACAAAATTTATTGGGGGGGGGGCAAAAGCCCAAAAAACAGGGACACATTTTAAAAATGTTGCCACAAAACATTTCACTGCCAAGACTTGAACCCAGGAGCCTGTGCTAAACAGTCAGAGCACCATACCACTATGCCAAAGTGGCTGTTTTGTGAAAGACAGGAAGACTGAAACTTAAATGGATACCATTTAGTGAATTCAGTTATCATTATAGCTCTCAACCTCTTAGCAAAAAACTCCTGGACAAAGCCAGTAATGGGGGAATACAGCCCCCAAACATATTCAGTGAATTCAGTTCTTACCATAGCTCTCAAGTTTAGCACAAAAAACCTGGACAAAGCCAATAATGGGGGAATGCAGTCCCAAAATTAAAGGCAAATTTCAAATACCCACCTTATAAACTTAGAAAATTGCTAGAATAAAAGGTTTTGTGTTACCATGTACTTTCTGAAGAATATGAAGTCTGAAATTCAAATGCTTGTCAGTTTTATTTATATAACATTTGTTAACCAGGAAAGTCTGACTTGGAACAAAAGCCAATTTTTAGCAGGGAGAAAAACTCCACACACACGTCTTTATAGGATTGGAGGACACCAGAGCAAACCCACACAAACACAATGAGAACATGCAGACTCCACACAGAAGGCACCCCAGCCAAGAATTAAACCAGAGAAGCTGTAGCTGTCAGGCAACAATGCTACCACTGCACCACTGCACTACTAATTGTGCAAAAAAGGAAAAATACAGAAATCACAGATTTTATGAGGAACAGAACAAAACAGAAAAATATGAGGTAAAAATCTGCAAACATTTTACAAATGGTTGTGGGTAGGGAATTCAGGCTTTTGCCACTTGGGCCAAAGGTGCAGGGTTCAAGCCTGTGGTATTCTCTACCCACCACCATGAAGCAACTGGGGCATGTATTCTCATGATGCTAGTCATAATAATATTATAAAATTGTATGCTGTTAAAAGTCAGTTATTATACTTTATCTAGACTGATGTCTGGTGGTAAAAATTGTCTTAATGGAAAAAAATGGAGATTGTTCAAATATTGTTAGATGGGGATATGATCAGAGTATAGTTACTAATATAAAAAAGAGATTCTATTTGTATATGCCCTTATTTGGGTAATGTTACATGGCTGGAGTTTGATACTATAATCAGTACAGCAGAAATGTTAACAACCGCCAAACACTTTAGTCATATGTGGAAAAACCTTAAGGCAGTAGTCATGCTTTGAAAGTGGTGGATGTATTCCAGTTTTTATCAATGAAAGGAAAATGAACATTATGACACTTTTGGCAGAGAGAAGTATACCTGAAATCTATCAAATAGCTCAAAATCTCTGGAGAGCTGGGAAAGTGAGTTTTGTTTTGTATTATAGATAATGATAGACACTCCTAAATAGTCCACATTCAGAGAGAATCTATAGTGCAAAAGCTCATGTTACTTTTAACTCTTGAGGAGTGTTCTCTGTGGTGACATGTTCTGGTTGTGACAGTTCTATATGGAAAAGACCAAACAGAGGGCATCACAGTATATCTAGGAACGTCAGTGAAAACAGCTGCATCTAAAAGCGACTGTTTCTGTGAAGTGGGAAAATGTCATTCAGAGACGTAAGCCACAATGAGGAAAAACCTTAGTATTTGCTAATTTGTGAGTGTGTGAATCACCCAAAACTATACTAAGTGCAAATCAATATTTTCCTGCAGTATGTACCACTGGCTATCCATGCCTTGCTTTGGCACAAGCAATCTTTCATTCTTCTCCTAGACACATGAGCACGTGCGCGCGCACACACACACACACACACACACACACACACACACACACACACACACACACACACACACACACACACACACACACACACACACAAACACACACACAGAGCAGCTCGCACCCTACTTGAGTCCAAAATCCCTGTAGCAGCTGTAAAATCCATCCATATAAAAGCCCGCGATGAGAGAGCAGGTGTAAATTCCATCCATTCCTGCAGTAAGCAAAGTCCTTCCCATTCTGTGAGGTTCGTCCTAGTCCTTCCCCTTCCCGCGGGAGCACCATCCTGCAGACGTCGCAGTTTGATCCCCTTCCAGTCTATGCAGTTACAACTGCATAGACTTCTGGGATATTTGGAGTTGAATGTTGTCTTCTTAATCCAGACTGCTGGTGAGACAGTCTGGATTCTGTGTGCATGCTCCAGACTGGTTCACCAGCAGTCCGGATATCAGGAAATGTTGCGTGTGCGCATGAGCGATGTTCCGGGACTCACATTTGCTTTTATTTTGTTCTTTTCTTTTCTTTTTTGTTTTATTTTGTCTATTCTATTTACTTTTTTACAGCTGGGGGGGTCTTCAGTCTTGCAGCCCAATAGCATGAGCCGCTTCTGACATAAACACATTAGTTTGTCAGAATGAGAACTCAACAGACATAATAAAGGCATAACATTCAAGCACAGATATGAAAGCAACAAAGTAATTTTTTTCAGAATGAGAACTTAACAAACATAATAAAGTCATAATATCTGAGCACAAAATTTGAAAAACTTCACATTAGTTTGTCAGAATAAAAACTCACCAGGCATAATAAAGTCATAGTTTTCAAGCATAAATTATATGGAAAGCCTGATAATAGGAAGATGCAGCATTCTTTATGAAATAGATGATTATCATAACAATTATTAATATTCTAGAGCTGATGAAGTAAGGTAATAGATTATACTGGTGAAAGTATAGGATATCACAAGTAGAGAAGGGTAGGGCATGATAGAGGGGATAGTAGGAACAGATGGGGAAAAGGTATGAGTGTAACCTCAGGTGAGTATATGTAGAGGAAGGGAGGGTAGGGTAAGTTAGTAGTCGGGATACAGAGAAAGTAGAGTAAGAAAAAGGTATAAGAATATCTCAGTGTGGGCTCATAAAAGAGCACATCCGAGCTTTGTTAAAGTATTCTTTTATAGAGGTTTTGAAGGAGTGAAGGTTAATAACAGTTTTGATAGTTAAAGGACATGAGTTCCATAGTTTTGTCACAAAGCACGAGCAAAGGCTTAGGCCTGAGGTTTTGTGACATTTATAAGTTGTGAGGAGATGCTTGTCTTCAGATTTGAGATGTTTATTTGGGATATAAAAGATGGTTAATGGGCTAACAGCAGAACTAGCTAATGGGTTGTGGATGATTCTGTATACCATAGTAAGTTGGACGTATTGGAGGGGCACGGGGAGTACTAGCCATCTTAGGAAATGTTGAGCTTTGCAGGTGATAAGTTAGAGGGGTTGGGTTTATGGAAAATTTGACAATTTTATTATAGCAGCTTTCTATTTTTTTTTCCTTAGGGAGGTATGTAAGTTAAAAAGACAGAAAGCCAACAGGGCAGCTAAAATCCCCACTGAAGTTGCAGAATGCTTATTAAAGCCAAAAATCAATCCAGGAGTAGTCCAAATACAAAACATGGCAGCTAAAGTCCTCCCTGAAGTAGAAAAATGCTTATTCATGCCAAAAGATCGATCCAAAAGTAGTCTAAGTGCAAAACACAGCTTTATTAAATCCACATAAAACAGATAAGTGCTTTCATCCCAGAACACTAGAACTTCATCAGATACAATAAAATTGTAAAGTCCCCCTTATAAACACACATGGAAGGCATCATAATCATGAAATGAAATAAGCCACACCCCCCTTAAAGACACAACAATAAAATGCAGTAAAACAGTTGTATGTAATAAATATGCTATATAAAAAGTGTGTTCACTATTAAAATAGAATATAAATATGTAAAAATGTATAAATTACAATAATAAAAGTGTTTATCAAAAAAATAATAATAACTTTTAAAATATATAATACGATGCAATTTATCTGTCTAATGCTTTGAGCTTTAAAAGGGAGTTGATTGAAATATTTTCATTTAATCCTGGCCAGTTACCCGCACCAAAGTGTAACTGCCAGTAAAGCTCTCTCTTTTCTAAGAGTATGGACCAGGCTCCACCTCTAATGTCTGTCCTTATACTGTCTATTACAAAAAAATTAAACATATGTTCTTCATTGTCCAATATTTGTTTGCTCAATGCATTGGTTAACTTTTTTGTTTTGATCTCATAGAGGTGCTCATAAATACAAATTTTTAGTTTCCTGTCAGTTTTACTAATATAAAAACAGCAACATTGGTGACAAACAGAACAATAAATCACTCTTTCAGAGTTACAGTTACTTCTATGATGAATTTTAAAATGAATATTGTTGATGTTAAAAGTGTCCCCTTCATTAATGTATTTATAAAAGTGGCACATACCACATTCGTTCATACATCCAAGTTTGTGCTTAAGTCCACTTTGTTTTGTTTAGGAAGGACCAATTCTTAATAAGTATTTGTTGTATTGCAATACTGTCAGAAGAAAAGACAGTTATTAAGGAAGTCCTGCCGTCACTAATACCTGAAGGAGTGGCTTGGATGGTTATGTCATTGTTGGTGTTAGGGATCTGGTGTCCTAAATCTTCTCCTAGTAAAGGTAGATAGAAAGCATGTTCTCTTTTATTAACAACTTCAAGTAAGATCGCAATGACAAAACTAACAGGATATCCTCTTTTCAGGAACATATACTTGAGTGTATCACATTCAGACAAAAAATACAGCAAGGGTGCAGCATACCCTAACCCCCCTACCCTCACAAGAAAATGTGAAAAGTAAACCTGCCGCTGCCACCCAAGCTGAAGAAAAATGGTTGAAATAGTTAAAATCAGTTCCTTTATTAACAAAATAAAATGTAATCCTGCTGCTGCTGTCTGGATAAGTGTTTTCAGTTGTTGAACCTTTATCAAATCCTCACAAGAATGGGGTACTAAATTTTCTGCCAAAAATGTAACTTTCATTAATGAATCTCAAGCTCAAGCCTCTAACAATAGTTCAGAGGAAGTTTTTTTAGACCAAGCAGATTTTCCTCCACAGAGACCCTCCGAGCGTCTAAAGAACCGAGCCCTCCCACAGGATAACCACTGGGTAGACAAGTATACACCTTCTCATCACCCCAAAAATTGATGGTAGAGCGGGGGATAATCTAACAGTGGAGGGACAACCTTTTGCAAAAACAACAACAACAGGAAATAGTTGAAGTAGATTCCCCGGAACATACTGATGTTTTTGATATTATAGGCACTTACCATGACCACATTTTATCCCCTATCAACATCATTATGAATTCTTTAGGTGATTTTAAAGTTTATAATTTTTCTAATGTTTGTATGGACACTTCGCATTGCAACATTTTTGCAAAGGGTTTTACTTTTGTACCCCAATACAAGTGTAATGTAGCCACCACTTTGATGGATCTAAAATTATACACCCGCAAGCTGAACTTAAAGGTTCTGTTTCAGAACTCTTTATCTAGTCAGTTTGTTAACCCACTTGCCATTTCCAGCACTTACAATCCTCCATTACATCCTATAACTTCCTTATTGGAGAGAATGTATAAACTAGATATACATAACCTCCATACTAGGCATAGGACGAATATTGAAATTCATACTCAGGAGACTACCACCATCAATGAAATCAAGGATGTGTTGGATAGAATTAGAATTATGAAACCGAAAGAGGGGTGGTGTTGTGTTAATGAACTTAGATGACTATAACAATAAGATGCTATTTATTTTAAACAATAAAGTTAATGCAATATCTTCCATCAATGAAGTGAATGGTGCTTACACAAAAATAAGGAGTGAACTACAAGATCTCTTTATAGAAGGTTCTATTTCTATTGAAATTCTGAATTACATATCAGTTTTACATCCAAGAGTGTCAGTAATGTTTGGCTTGCCTAAGTTACACAAGAATTTAACACAACCACCCATGCACCCCATAGTAGAAGCTAAGGGATCCATTACACACCCCTTGGCTAAATATCTTGACCTTAAACTAAAACATTTAGTTTTTAATGAAACTCATATCAGTAAAGATTCCTGGAGCTATCAACAAGATACCTTTCAGGGACACTTTTGTCTTTTTGATTATTGACATAAAAGAACTTTCCTCAGTTATTCCTCACAGTATTGGTCTTTATTGGTTCAGTGAGTTCCTTTATGCAAAGAAAGTTGGTCATTTTGATGTATTACTCTACACACACCTCAAGGAAATTCTGCTTAAAAACAATTTAATTTTTTTTAACAATGAAATCTTCCTACAACAAGAAAGGGTAGCTATGGGGTTGGCATCTGGTGGTCTGTATGCCAATTTAGTTGTGACACAGTGGGAGATGAAATGCTTTTTTCCCTCGTGTTTCTATGGTTACATCAAACACTATACTCAATATCTGGATGATATTTTTATTTTATGGGATGGAACTGAGTTATTAATTAATTAATTTATTAATTACATTAATTCCACTACAGAATTTTTAAAGTTCACTTATACACTTCATTTAGATGAAATTTCCTTCCTTGAACTTTTCCTTGTTAAGGACTATCAAAATAAGAAATTTATGTCAAAAATCTTCAGAAAAGAGACGTATTCAAATTCTTTACTTCAATATTCAAGTTCTCATCCACTGAAACAGAAGAAGGCTATAATGAAGGGACAATTTGTGCGTGCTGCACGGATGGTGTCTATTATGGAAGATGTTTTGTCTGAATGTGATACCCTCAAGTATATGTTCCTGAAAAGAGGATATCCTGTTAGTTTTGACATGGAGATTTTGCTTGAAGTTGTTAATGAAAGAGAATGGGGTTTCTATCTACCTTTACTAGGAGAAGATTTAGGACACCAGAGCCCTAACACCAAAAATGACATTACTATTCAAGCCACTACTTCAGGTATTAGTGACGACAGGACTTCCTTAATAACTGTCTTTTCACTACTTCAGGTATTAGTGACTACATGACTTCCTTAATAACTGTCTTTTCTTCCGACAGTATTGCAATAAAACAAATCCTTATTAAAAATTGGTCAATCCTAAGACAAGATAAAGCTATTAGACCCATCATTGATACAGTTCCAACCATAGTTTATAAGAAAGGTAGGAACCTAAAAAATGTATTTGAAACAAAACAAAGAGGACTTAAGCACAAACTTGGATGTATGAACAAATGTGGTATTTGCCACTTTTGTAAATACATTAAGGAAGGGTTCACTTTTAACATCAACAATATTAATTTTAAAATTCATC
Source organism: Protopterus annectens (assembly GCF_019279795.1). Classification (NCBI taxonomy): domain Eukaryota; kingdom Metazoa; phylum Chordata; order Ceratodontiformes; family Protopteridae; genus Protopterus; species Protopterus annectens. Next base: position 865,848,220 of record NC_056732.1, on the reverse strand, counting down.
ATAGAAGTAACTGTAACTCTGAAAGAGTGATTTATTGCGCTGTTTGTAACCAATGTTGCTGTTTTTATATTGGTAAAACTGACAGGAAACTAAAAAAATTGCATTTATGAGCACCTCTATGAGATCAAAACAAAAAAGTTAACCAATGCTATGAGCAAACACATATTGGACAATGAAGAACATATGTTTAATTTTAAAAGGGTTTATAGAGATATCATGCAGCTAGTATACTTTTATTTGCACTGCACTTTTGACTGATCATTCAGTTGTATAATTGTTAAATTGATAAATTGATTAATTGATCATTTTGAGTATGAGCTTTTGTATAAAAGTGGTTTTGAAAATCTAGATGTTAAGATCTGAAGAAGCGCATTAGCTGGTATGCGGCGCTCATCTGTTCTTTTTTTCATTTGTACTTGTTCTAATAAATCAGTTGGACTTTTATACAGCAGTATTTTTTCGTGGTGGTTTCAACTAATGAAGAGGTTGCTGCTAGCAAACAACTTTATATTTCATTGTTTCATCTACAAATAAAGTGCCTGTTGCCCTTGAGGAATAAATCGCCTATGTTACACTAAAAAATGATAAGCTAGTAATATTGCAATATGGAATGGATGGCAAACTGATAACAGGTTAATAGTTACTAGGTATATTTGCCAAAATGAATTCCAGCATCCAACCCCTTCGCAACACAGTACAGTATCAGCAATGCATTTACCTAATGGGGGATTCAAACCCACAGCCTTCTACATCAAAAGCAAGTACAATACCTGTTGAGCTATTAACAATGCAAGCCAGCTCAGCATAAGCAGCACTAAACTTTGCTCCCCTGCAGCTCTCAGCTCCTTGTAATATCTACTCAACACTCAGCTGTATCTCTGAAATTTGCAGCACAGGAAATCTGGAAAAACAAAATTTATTGGGGCAAAAGCCCAAAAAACAGGGACACATTTTAAAAATGTTGCCACAAAACATTTCACTGCCAAGACTTGAACCCAGGAGCCTGTGCTAAACAGTCAGAGCACCATACCACTATGCCAAAGTGGCTGTTTTGTGAAAGACAGGAAGACTGAAACTTAAATGGATACCATTTAGTGAATTCAGTTATCATTATAGCTCTCAACCTCTTAGCAAAAAACTCCTGGACAAAGCCAGTAATGGGGGAATACAGCCCCAAACATATTCAGTGAATTCAGTTCTTACCATAGCTCTCAAGTTTAGCACAAAAAACCTGGACAAAGCCAATAATGGGGGAATGCAGTCCCAAAATTAAAGGCAAATTTCAAATACCCACCTTATAAACTTAGAAAATTGCTAGAATAAAAGGTTTTGTGTTACCATGTACTTTCTGAAGAATATGAAGTCTGAAATTCAAATGCTTGTCAGTTTTATTTATATAACATTTGTTAACCAGGAAAGTCTGACTTGGAACAAAAGCCAATTTTAGCAGGGAGAAAAACTCCACACACACGTCTTTATAGGATTGGAGGACACCAGAGCAAACCCACACAAACACAATGAGAACATGCAGACTCCACACAGAAGGCACCCCAGCCAAGAATTAAACCAGAGAAGCTGTAGCTGTCAGGCAACAATGCTACCACTGCACCACTGCACTACTAATTGTGCAAAAAAGGAAAAATACAGAAATCACAGATTTTATGAGGAACAGAACAAAACAGAAAAATATGAGGTAAAAATCTGCAAACATTTTACAAATGGTTGTGGGTAGGGAATTCAGGCTTTTGCCACTTGGGCCAAAGGTGCAGGGTTCAAGCCTGTGGTATTCTCTACCCACCACCATGAAGCAACTGGGGCATGTATTCTCATGATGCTAGTCATAATAATATTATAAAATTGTATGCTGTTAAAAGTCAGTTATTATACTTTATCTAGACTGATGTCTGGTGGTAAAAATTGTCTTAATGGAAAAAAATGGAGATTGTTCAAATATTGTTAGATGGGGATATGATCAGAGTATAGTTACTAATATAAAAGAGATTCTATTTGTATATGCCCTTATTTGGGTAATGTTACATGGCTGGAGTTTGATACTATAATCAGTACAGCAGAAATGTTAACAACCGCCAAACACTTTAGTCATATGTGGAAAAACCTTAAGGCAGTAGTCATGCTTTGAAAGTGGTGGATGTATTCCAGTTTTTATCAATGAAAGGAAAATGAACATTATGACACTTTTGGCAGAGAGAAGTATACCTGAAATCTATCAAATAGCTCAAAATCTCTGGAGAGCTGGGAAAGTGAGTTTTGTTTTGTATTATAGATAATGATAGACACTCCTAAATAGTCCACATTCAGAGAGAATCTATAGTGCAAAAGCTCATGTTACTTTTAACTCTTGAGGAGTGTTCTCTGTGGTGACATGTTCTGGTTGTGACAGTTCTATATGGAAAAGACCAAACAGAGGGCATCACAGTATATCTAGGAACGTCAGTGAAAACAGCTGCATCTAAAAGCGACTGTTTCTGTGAAGTGGGAAAATGTCATTCAGAGACGTAAGCCACAATGAGGAAAAACCTTAGTATTTGCTAATTTGTGAGTGTGTGAATCACCCAAAACTATACTAAGTGCAAATCAATATTTTCCTGCAGTATGTACCACTGGCTATCCATGCCTTGCTTTGGCACAAGCAATCTTTCATTCTTCTCCTAGACACATGAGCACGTGCGCGCGCACACACACACACACACACACACACACACACACACACACACACACACACACACACACACACACACACACAAACACACACACAGAGCAGCTCGCACCCTACTTGAGTCCAAAATCCCTGTAGCAGCTGTAAAATCCATCCATATAAAAGCCCGCGATGAGAGAGCAGGTGTAAATTCCATCCATTCCTGCAGTAAGCAAAGTCCTTCCCATTCTGTGAGGTTCGTCCTAGTCCTTCCCCTTCCCGCGGGAGCACCATCCTGCAGACGTCGCAGTTTGATCCCCTTCCAGTCTATGCAGTTACAACTGCATAGACTTCTGGGATATTTGGAGTTGAATGTTGTCTTCTTAATCCAGACTGCTGGTGAGACAGTCTGGATTCTGTGTGCATGCTCCAGACTGGTTCACCAGCAGTCCGGATATCAGGAAATGTTGCGTGTGCGCATGAGCGATGTTCCGGGACTCACATTTGCTTTTATTTTGTTCTTTTCTTTTCTTTTTTGTTTTATTTTGTCTATTCTATTTACTTTTTTACAGCTGGGGGGGTCTTCAGTCTTGCAGCCCAATAGCATGAGCCGCTTCTGACATAAACACATTAGTTTGTCAGAATGAGAACTCAACAGACATAATAAAGGCATAACATTCAAGCACAGATATGAAAGCAACAAAGTAATTTTTTTCAGAATGAGAACTTAACAAACATAATAAAGTCATAATATCTGAGCACAAAATTTGAAAAACTTCACATTAGTTTGTCAGAATAAAAACTCACCAGGCATAATAAAGTCATAGTTTTCAAGCATAAATTATATGGAAAGCCTGATAATAGGAAGATGCAGCATTCTTTATGAAATAGATGATTATCATAACAATTATTAATATTCTAGAGCTGATGAAGTAAGGTAATAGATTATACTGGTGAAAGTATAGGATATCACAAGTAGAGAAGGGTAGGGCATGATAGAGGGGATAGTAGGAACAGATGGGGAAAAGGTATGAGTGTAACCTCAGGTGAGTATATGTAGAGGAAGGGAGGGTAGGGTAAGTTAGTAGTCGGGATACAGAGAAAGTAGAGTAAGAAAAGGTATAAGAATATCTCAGTGTGGGCTCATAAAAGAGCACATCCGAGCTTTGTTAAAGTATTCTTTTATAGAGGTTTTGAAGGAGTGAAGGTTAATAACAGTTTTGATAGTTAAAGGACATGAGTTCCATAGTTTTGTCACAAAGCACGAGCAAAGGCTTAGGCCTGAGGTTTTGTGACATTTATAAGTTGTGAGGAGATGCTTGTCTTCAGATTTGAGATGTTTATTTGGGATATAAAAGATGGTTAATGGGCTAACAGCAGAACTAGCTAATGGGTTGTGGATGATTCTGTATACCATAGTAAGTTGGACGTATTGGAGGGGCACGGGGAGTACTAGCCATCTTAGGAAATGTTGAGCTTTGCAGGTGATAAGTTAGAGGGGTTGGGTTTATGGAAAATTTGACAATTTTATTATAGCAGCTTTCTATTTTTTTTTCCTTAGGGAGGTATGTAAGTTAAAAAGACAGAAAGCCAACAGGGCAGCTAAAATCCCCACTGAAGTTGCAGAATGCTTATTAAAGCCAAAAAAATCAATCCAGGAGTAGTCCAAATACAAAACATGGCAGCTAAAGTCCTCCCTGAAGTAGAAAAATGCTTATTCATGCCAAAAGATCGATCCAAAAGTAGTCTAAGTGCAAAACACAGCTTTATTAAATCCACATAAAACAGATAAGTGCTTTCATCCCAGAACACTAGAACTTCATCAGATACAATAAAATTGTAAAGTCCCCCTTATAAACACACATGGAAGGCATCATAATCATGAAATGAAATAAGCCACACCCCCCTTAAAGACACAACAATAAAATGCAGTAAAACAGTTGTATGTAATAAATATGCTATATAAAAAGTGTGTTCACTATTAAAATAGAATATAAATATGTAAAAATGTATAAATTACAATAATAAAAGTGTTTATCAAAAAAATAATAATAACTTTTAAAATATATAATACGATGCAATTTATCTGTCTAATGCTTTGAGCTTTAAAAGGGAGTTGATTGAAATATTTTCATTTAATCCTGGCCAGTTACCCGCACCAAAGTGTAACTGCCAGTAAAGCTCTCTCTTTTCTAAGAGTATGGACCAGGCTCCACCTCTAATGTCTGTCCTTATACTGTCTATTACAAAAAAATTAAACATATGTTCTTCATTGTCCAATATTTGTTTGCTCAATGCATTGGTTAACTTTTTTGTTTTGATCTCATAGAGGTGCTCATAAATACAAATTTTTAGTTTCCTGTCAGTTTTACTAATATAAAAACAGCAACATTGGTGACAAACAGAACAATAAATCACTCTTTCAGAGTTACAGTTACTTCTATGATGAATTTTAAAATGAATATTGTTGATGTTAAAAGTGTCCCCTTCCTTAATGTATTTATAAAAGTGGCACATACCACATTCGTTCATACATCCAAGTTTGTGCTTAAGTCCACTTTGTTTTGTTTAGGAAGGACCAATTCTTAATAAGTATTTGTTGTATTGCAATACTGTCAGAAGAAAAGACAGTTATTAAGGAAGTCCTGCCGTCACTAATACCTGAAGGAGTGGCTTGGATGGTTATGTCATTGTTGGTGTTAGGGATCTGGTGTCCTAAATCTTCTCCTAGTAAAGGTAGATAGAAAGCATGTTCTCTTTTATTAACAACTTCAAGTAAGATCGCAATGACAAAACTAACAGGATATCCTCTTTTCAGGAACATATACTTGAGTGTATCACATTCAGACAAAAAATACAGCAAGGGTGCAGCATACCCTAACCCCCCTACCCTCACAAGAAAATGTGAAAAGTAAACCTGCCGCTGCCACCCAAGCTGAAGAAAAATGGTTGAAATAGTTAAAATCAGTTCCTTTATTAACAAAATAAAATGTAATCCTGCTGCTGCTGTCTGGATAAGTGTTTTCAGTTGTTGAACCTTTATCAAATCCTCACAAGAATGGGGTACTAAATTTTCTGCCAAAAATGTAACTTTCATTAATGAATCTCAAGCTCAAGCCTCTAACAATAGTTCAGAGGAAGTTTTTTTAGACCAAGCAGATTTTCCTCCACAGAGACCCTCCGAGCGTCTAAAGAACCGAGCCCTCCCACAGGATAACCACTGGGTAGACAAGTATACACCTTCTCATCACCCCAAAAATTGATGGTAGAGCGGGGGATAATCTAACAGTGGAGGGACAACCTTTTGCAAAAACAACAACAACAGGAAATAGTTGAAGTAGATTCCCCGGAACATACTGATGTTTTTGATATTATAGGCACTTACCATGACCACATTTTATCCCCTATCAACATCATTATGAATTCTTTAGGTGATTTTAAAGTTTATAATTTTTCTAATGTTTGTATGGACACTTCGCATTGCAACATTTTTGCAAAGGGTTTTACTTTTGTACCCCAATACAAGTGTAATGTAGCCACCACTTTGATGGATCTAAAATTATACACCCGCAAGCTGAACTTAAAGGTTCTGTTTCAGAACTCTTTATCTAGTCAGTTTGTTAACCCACTTGCCATTTCCAGCACTTACAATCCTCCATTACATCCTATAACTTCCTTATTGGAGAGAATGTATAAACTAGATATACATAACCTCCATACTAGGCATAGGACGAATATTGAAATTCATACTCAGGAGACTACCACCATCAATGAAATCAAGGATGTGTTGGATAGAATTAGAATTATGAAACCGGAAAGAGGGGGTGGTGTTGTGTTAATGAACTTAGATGACTATAACAATAAGATGCTATTTATTTTAAACAATAAAGTTAATGCAATATCTTCCATCAATGAAGTGAATGGTGCTTACACAAAAATAAGGAGTGAACTACAAGATCTCTTTATAGAAGGTTCTATTTCTATTGAAATTCTGAATTACATATCAGTTTTACATCCAAGAGTGTCAGTAATGTTTGGCTTGCCTAAGTTACACAAGAATTTAACACAACCACCCATGCACCCCATAGTAGAAGCTAAGGGATCCATTACACACCCCTTGGCTAAATATCTTGACCTTAAACTAAAACATTTAGTTTTTAATGAAACTCATATCAGTAAAGATTCCTGGAGCTATCAACAAGATACCTTTCAGGGACACTTTTGTCTTTTTGATTATTGACATAAAAGAACTTTCCTCAGTTATTCCTCACAGTATTGGTCTTTATTGGTTCAGTGAGTTCCTTTATGCAAAGAAAGTTGGTCATTTTGATGTATTACTCTACACACACCTCAAGGAAATTCTGCTTAAAAACAATTTAATTTTTTTTAACAATGAAATCTTCCTACAACAAGAAAGGGTAGCTATGGGGTTGGCATCTGGTGGTCTGTATGCCAATTTAGTTGTGACACAGTGGGAGATGAAATGCTTTTTTCCCTCGTGTTTCTATGGTTACATCAAACACTATACTCAATATCTGGATGATATTTTTATTTTATGGGATGGAACTGAGTTATTAATTAATTAATTTATTAATTACATTAATTCCACTACAGAATTTTTAAAGTTCACTTATACACTTCATTTAGATGAAATTTCCTTCCTTGAACTTTTCCTTGTTAAGGACTATCAAAATAAGAAATTTATGTCAAAAATCTTCAGAAAAGAGACGTATTCAAATTCTTTACTTCAATATTCAAGTTCTCATCCACTGAAACAGAAGAAGGCTATAATGAAGGGACAATTTGTGCGTGCTGCACGGATGGTGTCTATTATGGAAGATGTTTTGTCTGAATGTGATACCCTCAAGTATATGTTCCTGAAAAGAGGATATCCTGTTAGTTTTGACATGGAGATTTTGCTTGAAGTTGTTAATGAAAGAGAATGGGGTTTCTATCTACCTTTACTAGGAGAAGATTTAGGACACCAGAGCCCTAACACCAAAAATGACATTACTATTCAAGCCACTACTTCAGGTATTAGTGACGACAGGACTTCCTTAATAACTGTCTTTTCACTACTTCAGGTATTAGTGACTACATGACTTCCTTAATAACTGTCTTTTCTTCCGACAGTATTGCAATAAAACAAATCCTTATTAAAAATTGGTCAATCCTAAGACAAGATAAAGCTATTAGACCCATCATTGATACAGTTCCAACCATAGTTTATAAGAAAGGTAGGAACCTAAAAAATGTATTTGAAACAAAACAAAGAGGACTTAAGCACAAACTTGGATGTATGAACAAATGTGGTATTTGCCACTTTTGTAAATACATTAAGGAAGGGTTCACTTTTAACATCAACAATATTAATTTTAAAATTCATCATAGAAGTAACTGTAACTCTGAAAGAGTGATTTATTGCGCTGTTTGTAACCAATGTTGCTGTTTTTATATTGGTAAAACTGACAGGAAACTAAAAAAATTGCATTTATGAGCACCTCTATGAGATCAAAACAAAAAAGTTAACCAATGCTATGAGCAAACACATATTGGACAATGAAGAACATATGTTTAATTTTAAAAAGGGTTTATAGAGATATCATGCAGCTAGTATACTTTTATTTGCACTGCACTTTTGACTGATCATTCAGTTGTATAATTGTTAAATTGATAAATTGATTAATTGATCATTTTTGAGTATGAGCTTTTGTATAAAAGTGGTTTTGAAAATCTAGATGTTAAGATCTGAAGAAGCGTACTAGCTGGTATGCGAAAGCGCTCATCTGTTCTTTTTCATTTGTACTTGTTCTAATAAATCAGTTGGACTTTTATACAGCAGTATTTTTTCGTGGTGGTTTCACTCGTGTATGATTTTTAGGTTTATAGTCTTAGAAAAGAAAGAGTTTTACTGGCAGTTACACTTTGGTGCAGGTAACTGGCCAGGATTAAATGAAAATATTTCAATCAGCTCCCTTTTAAAGCCCAAAGAATTAGACAGATAAATTACATTGTATTATATATTTTAAAAGTTATTATTAATTTCATTGATAAACAGTTTTAATATTGTAATTTATTCATTTTTACATATTTATATTCTGTTTTGATAGTGAACAAACTTTTCTATATAGCATATTTATTACATACAACTATTTTACTGCATTTTATTGCTGTGCCTTTAAGGGGGGTGTGTCTTATTTAATTTCATAATTATGATACCTTCCACATGTCTTTATAAGGGGGACTTTACAATGTTATTGTATCTGATGAAGTTCTAGTGTTCTGGGACGAAAGCGCTTATCTGTTTTATGTGGATTTAATAAAGCTGTGTTTTGCACTTGGACTACTTTTAGATCAATCTTTTGGCTTGAATAAGCATTTTTTTCTACTTCAGGGAGGACTTTAGCTGCCCTGTTTTACATTTGGACTACTCCTGGATCGATTTTTTGGCTTGAATAAGCATTCTGCAACTTCAGTGGGGATTTTAACTGCCTTGTTGGTTTTCTGTCTTTTGAGCTAGTTTTTGTTTATATTGTTTTGTTTTTCCAGGTCTGTAATTTAGTTAGAATTGGGGCCCCATATAACAGTGAGGGCAAAAGGTAGTTTTAGTCAGAGTAATTTTGGTAGCTGCTATGAAGTTTTTATTTCTGTATAACATGCCTAGTTTTTTTGTATTTTTTTATACTATTTTGTATGTGTAGGTCAAACTTCAGATTATCATCAACTATGGCACCTAGTAGTTTGGTATGCTAAACCAATTCAATTTCAGTATTGTTGGCTGAGAAGATCTTTAAGTTTGTTTTGTTGGAGCTATGGGGTTTGTGGATGAAGAGAAAGAGCTTTGTTTTCTTTTTTTGGGGGGGTGGGGGATTCATTAGGAGTTCAGCATTGGAAAGCCATGTTTCTATGGAAGAGAACGTTTGTTGTTTTATGTGTTGTATGTGCATTAATGTGTCTAATATGCAGATGATTGTTGAGTCATCTGCATACTGGTTTAGAGTGCCTTCACAGGAGGATATATGTACGTTATCGATGAAGTCATAAATAGTAATAGGCCAAGGATGGATCCTTCAGGTACACCTGTGGGGGTGATGTGATATGGGGAGAGAGAGCCCTGCCATTTTACTGCTTGCTGCCTGTCAGCTAGGTAGCTAGAAAACCACTGATGTAAGGAGGAGTATAGACCAATGCTGGAAAGATATTTAAGGAGTTTGGGATGAGATACTATGTCAAATTCTTCTGACACATCTATAAATACTGCATATGCTATCTTACCTCTGTCACAGGGTTTGTTGACAGAATCCATGAAAGATAATGAGGCTGTTGAGGTACTGTGTGCAGGTCTAAATTCATGTTGAGTGTGGGAAAGTAGGTTGTTGTTTGTAAGATGGTGGAGAAGTTGCAGGTGCACACATTTTTCTAGAATCTAAGAAAGGGGGACAAAAGTGCAATAGGATGAAAGTTTATGATGTCAGTGGGGTTATCTCCCTTATGTAAAGGGATAATGTGGGATATTTTCCATAGGTTAGGGACATGTGATTCAGCTATAGATCTATTAATTAAGATGCTAACAGACAATCTCATTACCTCTGTGGCAAGTTTAGGTATTCTGGTGGGAGGTTGTCTGCTGAGGTTGAGCAACATTTCAGTTTTTGGAATAGTTTTTTTTTTCTTTGAGATAAAGGGATGGGCTGAAAAGTAAGGTAGGGATGATTTGTTTTTTGGTTATGAGTGAGGCGTGGTTGTGTGTGTGTAATAATTGGGGTGTGTAGAGGTTAGTATTACAGTACTAGGAGAAGCAGTGAGTTGAGCTGGATGAGTTGAGTTTACTTTTAGGTTGGATATGGACTAAAGTATGTGTTGAATTTGGTGGCTGTTTGAAGAGGTAGTATATCGGAGTATGAACTGGGATTATTTTTACTTCCTGGGTTGAGTAATGACATTACAGAGGATCAGAATTTCTTAGGGTTGTTTTTGTGATTTTCTTGAATGTAGGAATAGAATGATTTTTTGTCATGCAATATTTATTTAGGGCAGAGGCTATTTTTAGTGGGGGACTGGGGAGAAATGCTCCAAGTGCATGCCTTTGGCATGTGGGACGAAACCCATATGAACACAGGGAGGACATGCAGATTCTGCAGAGAAGACACCCCAGCTGAGAATCAAACCAGAGAACCTCTTACTGTGAGACAAAAATGTTATCCGCTGCACTACTGCACCAAGTCATTTGCTTAACTGCAGATTTATGTCGTTTTTATTCCTTTGCCAGGCTTTGTTCCTGTCTTTCATTACAATTTTTCATGATTTGGTGAGTCATGGGGAACAGGTATTTTTTATTCATTTTGCTCTGTGACTGGCTAGGGAGTTAAGAATGCTTAGGAAGGTGCTATTGAAATGTTCAACTGCATCATTAAGGGGAAGTCTTGTTAGGATAGACCAGTCTATAGCTTTTAGAGATTCAAGAACTGGAAACCTGTTGCCTTGAAAGCCAGCACCGAAATAAAATGCGTTCGAAACATTTCGGTGCTAGTTTTCAAGGCAACAGGTTTCCAGTCCTTGGTTATTTTCACAGTGTTTGTTCTCTTCTTCATTTTTTTTGGCTTTTAGAGATTCATTAAATATATGAAGATATAGATGAATAAGAAATACATGAAGAGACGTTGTTGTTGCTAGTCATTTGGCCACAAGAGCTATTTTAGCTAGCATTGTATACAAAAAAAAAAAATCATTCTCCAGTTGGGTTTTAAAGGTTCAGGCTCCATGAAGATCCACATTGAATGGGGCCATCACACGTTCAGTGTTATTCATTTTTTTTTTGACTGATAGTTATGGTATAATGAATTGAATCATAAAAAAAAATCTGTAAGTTAATATCATATTTTAACCACTTTATAAGCTTCCTAGTTGAAGTATTTGTAAGCTGTTAGTATGTGTTCCACATATGGCCCATTTGTTCCACATTATGAGAGGTAGTATTTGTCTTTTTGGAGATGGAAGGTGAGAGCCATTTTATGGTGTCTTCTTCCTCATACTAAGCAGGTGTTTCCAGCCTGTTAGAAGTAAAAAAATGAATAAATAACTGTTTTTTTTCCCTTTTACTTTAAGTTGGAGTATTACAACTTGTTGGAGGTAAGGTGAACGTTAGGTAGCACAAACTGGGTAGTGCTATTGACTGGTTATTTTGCAAATATATATATATATATATATATATATATATATATATATATATATATAGGTCTACTTTGATTCACTGAGAACTCATTTCACTGAATTTCAATTAACCCTCAAAAAACCGTTGAAAGCTCAAATCACTGAAAACTCATTTCACTGAATCACATTTCACTGAATTTAAGTGTTGGGGAGATAAAATGTACATGCCCTTTTCCCCACTGTAGATGGCTGTAGAGAATAGTTAGTCACATCAATTTTAACAATACTGCTTTAATGGTTCATTTACATTAGAATCTGGAGGGTTTTGCCACCCCATGCATCCCAGGTGTCCTGGTCTTCAGGCATGCCTCTAAGGTCAATGTAAGTTGCATATGCACCGTCCTATTCTCCAATATTAGCATTGTCTCTCTCTCTTGATATATATATATATATATATATATATATATATATATATATATATATATATATATATATGTTTATTTATTTTTATATATATATATATATATATATGTATATATATATATATATATATATATATATATATATATATATATATATGTATATACAGCACCAACTGATATTGCCAACATCCTGGCAGATAGGTTCAGTGCTAACTTTACCCCCCTCTCACCCCCTAAAAGGCCCATCTCTATACCGGAAGAATGCAAAGTTCCTGTAATCATGGCTGCACAGGTACAAAACACACTCTCCAAAGCCAAGATCACAGCATCCATGGGACTTGACAACATCCCAGGCTGCGTTCTACAATAACTGCAGAATGAACTGGCTCCCCACCTAAGCACCATGTTCAGTCATAGCCTCACCTCAGGCTTTGTGCCCACTGACTGGCACACAGCAACGGTTATCCCAATCCCCAAAGGGGGAGCCACCATGGACCCTGGGAACTACCACCCTATTAGCCTAATGAGCCTGGACTGCAAGGCCATGGAATGTATCATCATAGATCTTATACACAAAGACAGTGGCAATCTCCAAACTCTGGACCTCTCCCAGTTCAGGTTTGTAAAAGGCTGATCATGTCTCCTAAATGTGATAGACTTCTTTGAAGCAGTCACCAAAGCCATAGAGGGTAAGGTGGTTCACAGAGGCAAACTAGATCTCACCAAGGCTTTTGACACCATCCTCCACTCCGGAATTATAGATAAACCCACTAAACTAGGTATAAATCCCAATGTCACAAGATGCGTTGCCAACTGGATCACTGACAGAGCCCACACTGTGAAAGTAGCAGGCTCCAAATCCGACTTCAGACCAGTGATAAGTGGAGTACCACAGGGTTCAGTCCTGGGTCCTCTCCTGTTTGGTATCTACTTTTCTGAAGTACAGGCTAACAAAGAAGGTCTTTGGCTTATGAAGTTTGCAGATGACTGCAAACTAGCAGCCATAATCGAAACTCATAACGATGTAGACATCCTACAAAATGGCCTCATGGAGATGGATGCCTGGCTCAAGCTGAATGCCAAAAAGTGCATTGTCACCCCTTTGGTAAAAACTCTGTACCTATGAGCTAACACATAGGTGGTAGTCTACTTAACACCAAAAGCATGATAAGAGACCTTGGGACACAGGTGGACAGTAGTCTCCCCTTTGATAATCCCATAACCACAGTAGTCAGGAAATCCTTCTACATGGCACACCTCATCACAAAAGGTTTCTCATCCAGGAAAAAAGAGGTCATTGTTCCTCTCTACTCATTACTCATTAGAGCCATTATAGAGTATAATGTCCCTTTTGTTATGTACCTCACAAGACATCTATAACAACTGGAAAGGCTGCAGAAATACCTAACAAAGAAGATTACCGGCCTCAAACAGATGCCCTACGCAGACCATCTCAAAAAAACTCCAGCTTTACTCCATCAAATATTGCCTACTAAAAGGCAATCTCTGCCTAACATACAACGTTATGTCATACCCAGAGCTGTTGGACATGCTCCACTTAAAGAAATCCTAATCCCTCTGAGCTACATGCTCTAGAGACCTAAACCTTGTCACTACAATAAAAAGAACATGCTGGAAGGATAGATTCCTGTCCCAGAGACTTCCCATACTCTGAAACACACTACCTATCTATATCAAACAAAGCTCCTTATTAGCACTCTTCAAGAAAAATCTTGATGATTGGATGGGAAATAGGAGAAACACACCAGGGATCACCTTTGTGGCTCTGCTCGACAGGACCACAGGAAAATAATTTTCTTGGGTGGCAAAAGCCAGGGTACCTTTTATACAGGCCCTAGGGCCAATAGCCTAGTACCTACCTATGAACCTGTGAACATATATATATATATATATATATATATATATATATATATATATATATACATATACATATATAACTTTGGTAGTTGCACTTAATAAATAATGAATTTTATTGAAGTCAGAGACTGTTATTCAGTGGTATCAGTTTGCTATTGCTTTGCTAGCAATGACTTAAGTTATCATTGCTAATATTTTAAAATATTTCTCCTATTATCCTTCATTATTTCTGGTTTCATTCCTTATTTGTTATAAGTGGTGACCGTATGTCTGCTAATAGTATACTTTGTCAGTCTACAGCTCTTGCTAGACAGGGTTAATGCAATATGCACTTTAAGTCCAGACAATGACGTGGGACAGGGCAGGTCTGAGAGTTGAACAGTGCAGTGTACAGTTATGTACCTTTGACCATCACCAATCATGGTGGTATATGCTCCTTGGGATATATTAATAACTCTATGGCACAAAGTGCAAAGGTAATTTAGTAAAAGAAAGAGGAGGTGATGCAGGTTTGAACTCAATTTGCAGCCTCATAGGTAAACATATGTATTTTCACATTCCCCATAACCAGAAGTATATATATATATATATATATATATATATAGTTCTGGACAGCATAAGTATTCCAAGGGCAAGTAAACACTTGCCCATCATGTGGAATTATGCCCATTTCCTCCCTGTAGTGTGATCGTCGAGTTGGTATACATATTTGGGGGGGTAGTGGGACTGTAGCCTCCCACTTAGTTGGTTTTCAGCTAGTACTGTGTGTTGTACTGTAGGTTTGGGCAAGTGTTTACTTGCCCTGGGAAAACATATGAGGTTTGGCATTTTAACTTTCATGATTTTTGTTTCCATGTCATCTTTGGTGTTTTGGGATTTTGGGTATCTGAAGTACAGTACACACACACACACACACACACACACACACACACACACACACACACACACACACACACACACACACACACACACACACACACACACACACACACACACACACATACACATAAAAACACACACACACACACAGATATATATATATATATATATATATATATATATATATATATATATATATATATATATATATATATATATATATATATATATATATATATATATATATATATATATATATATATATATATATATATATATATATATATATATATATATATATATATATATATATATATATATATATATATATATATATATATATATATATATATATATATATATACATATAATATATATATATATATATATATATATATATATATATATATATATAGATACACACACACACACACACCTATATATCTATATATATATATATATATATATATATATATATACATATGTAAAAGAGAGAGGGGGCATTTAGTTAATAGAAAGCAAATCAGGGTTGCGGGCCAGCTGATGGGGGAGCCAAGTGGACCAGTTGCTTTAAGTGATTTTGTTTATTATACTCATTCTAATCTTATTTTTGATTACTAGGTTAGTTGTTAGGAAGAGGCTCATCAGCTATGGAAGTCGTTGTTTGACTCACTATTTACTTTCTTTCCTCAGGTGCATCAGCTCCACAGCACATGAAGACCAGATATGCTGCAATTACTGCGCAGGCAGATGAGCTGTTTGAAGAGAGGGACCATTTGCTAGGCCAGGCCATATGTGCAGCAGACAGCTGAGATACTGGCAAATAGACCTAGGAAGGATAAAAAGAAAGAAGCAGTTGTTGCTGTAGACACAGCTGTAGGTGACATCAGGAAGAATGTAGGCACAGGGGGAATACCAGCAGGTGATCAGAGTATTGTTAATAATGTGACAGCTTTTAGTGTGATAATAATGAAACAGACCCAGGCTGAATGCTTAAATAACCTTATTTAGTCATTATAGAAAGAAGCAAAGGAAGGTTACTTGATCTTGTTCTGGAGAAAGGTTTTGGGGGCATAGCTGCAGCTTGTAACATGCAGTGTGCATCTTTTTCGATTAGCGACAATATTAATGCACTAAACTTGACAGCAGAGCCCTTGAACTCTTCTGCTAAACTGTGAGTGGGGCAAGTAGGCCACAGTGGAAAGAATGTCAGGCTCCCTCACATCCTTTAATCTTGGTTAGCTGAGAGCAATCACACAGTTACAACTACAGGTGGTATCTTGGTTGGGGTCAAACTAATAACTGCGCATATACCTAATTCCTTCAATGACAAGATACTAAAAGGGGAGTGCATAAACATTTCTAAACTAATGGTTGTTGATGGCAGTCATATGCTGTTGGAAGCTGTGAAGTAGGAAGTGAAAGACCTAGCAGTAACACTTAGCACTAGGGAAGGTCAGCAACCACAAGGCAACAATTAAATCTTGGAATAACTGGTTGGTAGGCTTCCTATTATATGCAGCAGTATGGTTAGATAAGGAACCATTGTTAGCTCTGTCTCTCATTTCTGATATGCTGACAATTGCAGAAGCTCAAAATATTGAGTGAGGGGGACACAGCTTGGCTGGTTTGTGATCACATGTTTAGGAAGCTTAAAGCTCAATGGAAGAAACATAAGTGGGACCAGAGGCACACAGATACATGGCTCAGTGCCATGTTGGAGAGGGAACGGAGTCTTATTCCTAGAGCTAGGTTGTTAACCTAAGAATCTGAGACATGTTTGGAGTACAACACCAGACACTATTTCTGGTTGAACTGTATATTTGATCATTCATGCTCACATTGTTATAAGCCTCACATGGCTTTCAATTGTTGGCAGAAAATAAGCCAAACCAAGCTATCAGTTACTAGATTGAGCCTTGATTGCAAGGACAACCCCCTCAAAGTATGTGAGGAGGTTAGCTCCTTTCAAGGATTCAGAGATTTTAGACACAGTCATTCCATCAAGGGCAACACATTCCCCCACTAACCTGAATGCATTAGTTAGGGTGCTACAGCATTTTCCTGATAGAAAGGCAGCTGCAAAAACAAAGGCAGGTTTTTCAGATGGAGTTTCCTTTGCATTCTTCTTCCTAGTTCAAAAATAAATTAGTAAAACATTTAAAATCTGCAGTTCACATGGAAGAATGTATCAAGAAAACAATCAATGTGGAAATTCAGCTAGGAAGGGTTATTGTCCTGTTTAAATCATTACTCTGGAACTCTTCATGATTTTTCCACTAAGTTTAGTACCCAAGAAAAATGAAAGTGAATTTAGGCTAATCCATCACCTATCTTACCCATCAGGTGCTTCTATAAATGTCTTCATAGCGAAGAATGATTCAAGGGTCAAATATGCCAAATTGAATAAAGCTGTCAAGACTAATAGATCATTCCAAGACCCTTGGCTGGCTAAGCCACACATAAAATCAGCTTTAAGACTCCCCCCCATCAGAAGGGAAGATTGGCCCAGATTAGGCTTTCCACTTAATGGGATCTTGTATTTTGACACTGTTATGCCTATGGGTTGCACTGCCATGTGTACCGCTTTTGTTTTGCTCAGCTCTCCAATACAAGTATTTTGGGAGTGCAGACTGACAAAAGCAGCAGCGATGTATTACTTGGATTATTTCTGAATTGCAGGGGAAAGAAAATATAACACCCGATAAGGTTTAGAAGTTTTCATGGAGTTGTGCTCGGAACTAGGGATACCACTAGCAGAAGATAAGCTATCAGGTCCTGCAGGATGCGTCACTTTTCTAGGTATAAAAATAATTGACATCCCTTCTAAAGAATGTAGGTAGCCAGAGGAGAATATTAGGAAACTATTGGATGAGATTCAAGCATTTTTAGCTAGAAGAAAGTTTTGATGGAACAAAGTCATGTCCTTTCTTGGTACACTCAGTTTTGTTTGCAGGGTGGTCCAGCCAAGTACGACCTTTACAAGGTATCTGCCAGACTTATTGAAAGGTGCATAAAGGAAGCATCACTGGGTTTGCCATTCTAATAGGTTAAAAGGTGATTTAAGGCTGTGGAGCTTTTTCTGAGATGGTTCAATGGGGCAGTCCCCCAGTGGCAGGATGAATGGCTCTCTGCAAGGGTGCTGAATCTATTCATCAATGCAGCAGCTAGAATGGGGGTGGGGGCTTCCTCACAGGAAGGTGGTTTGGAGCATCTTGGCCATCTTCATAGCCTCCTGTAGTATTATCAGACATCAACTTCTTAGAGATATTTCCTATTTGGGTGGTAATTTACTTTTTTAGGGTTGAATAAAAAGATCATTCTCAAATCTGACAATAAATCAGTGGTATATATCTTGAATTAGAAAACAACTTGAACATATAGCATTTGAACAGTTGTTAGACAGCTCTTTTTGCTCTGTTTAAATATCAATCTATCTTTTATTTGTGATCATGCCTTTGGCAAAGAGAATTCTATAGCTGACAACCTTTTACATATGCAGTTCCACCTTGATACCACAACAGTTATGGCTGCTGGGAAAGACTGATGACCTTCATCATGGCTTATGCCTGGACACACAACACAAAGAGAGCCTGTTCCTCAACTATCCAGGACTTTATAAAATTTTACAGAGTACTAGACAAAGCTGACAGAAACGGGTCACCTGACTTAGTCTTGCATTTTTTTAGTACATAGATGTGCAGTAAGGGATTTTCCCACATCACTAAAGTTTCAAACAGCTGCCTTACAATGGTTGGCTTGCTGTTTACATAACACCCTTGTCACTAAACAATGTTCTATTGAATTGTTGCTAAGGGGTTGGGCCTACCTGAATGCTGATTTGAAAGTGACTAGAAAAACAGTAGGGCTATATTAGCTCCCTGTTTTAATCTGAGGGTAACAGTACTGGTCAATGATTATCAATCACTGCACTTTGGGACTTCCTTATTAAAATGATTGTATGCAGATGCACTCAGGTTCAATGAGGTGGCCTGCAACTTGCACTGGGGCAGACGTGTCTATCATACACATGCATGTTATTATATGGCTTTCCAAGTTTAAGACTGATCCAAGGGGTACGGGAAGGATGATTTTCTTAGATAGTCAGTCCATTTGCAGCTTGGCCTATCCATTGGATCTTGGCATTAATAAGAACAACTAAGGCTGCTGACTTTTCTCTACCTATTTTTTCACTTTAGGAATAAGCAGTTAGCATCCTTGCAGATAGCCAACAGCTTGATTAGGATAACTTTAAGCAGTCAAGGCATTTCAGCTCTTGGCTTCTGTTCAAATTCTATATGTACTGGCAGGGCAACTGACCTAGCCAAGGAGGGTTACTCAGTGGAGGTAATTTACTTTTTCTCCTTCCAGATGCTCTCTTAATTTAGATAATTGGCCATTCCTTCATCTGCAAAGTGGCCACCAGATCCCAAGCAAGAGCTAAAGGTCCAGCTCTAAGTTTTACCTCCTCTGATTGCTCCATGGAATGGAAAGGCATCCCAGGACTTTCCTTGCTGCATCTTTTAACTCTTTTGCTAACTTTAGTTTACCAGATATTCTTATCATACACCTGGGGAGTAATGGCCTAACAGTCATTCCTAAGAAATTATTGGTCAGCAAAATAATAGCAGATTTAAACATCTTAGAGAACAATTTCCAGGACAGGAGAGTAGTTCGTTCTGCCATTATTCCTAGATTTCACACAAGCATGCAAGCCCTCCTTCATTAAGATTCCATGCAGTTTTGTGAACCACAAGATTGTCAAGGCTTTAAAATGTTAATTGTTTACTGTAATTGAACATGCTGATCTTAATTTGCTGGACCCTGTTTTTTATTTGCCTGATGTTATTCACCTGAATGAGTTGGGTTGCATCTGTTTAATTTGGAACTGTCTATTTTCTTAAGGGAAGGCTGTGGCATGGGTATTCAGGCAAGGACAGAGTAGAACAATATGCCAAGAGTGTTTTAGACGTGAAGAGAGTATCGGACCGAGTGATGTTTATGAAGCTTGAAATTGATGGTGTAATGATGAATGTTGTTAGTGCATATGCTCCACAAGTTGGGCGTGCGATGGATGAGAAAGAGAAAGTTTGGAGTGAGTTGGATGAAGTTGTGGTGAGTGTACCCAAGGGTGAGAGACTAGTAATTGGAGCGGACTTTAATGGGCATGTTGGTGAAGTGAACAGAGGGGATGAGGAAGTGATGGATGGATAGATATGGTGTTAAAGAGAGGAATGCAGAAGGTCTTGTGGATTTTGCGAAAAGGATGGACATGGCTGTGGTGAATACGTATTTTAAGAAGAGGGAGGAGCATAGGGTGACGTACAAGAGTGGAGGAAGATGCACACAGGAGGATTATATCCTATCTAGGAGGGCCAGACTGAAGGAGATTGGAGACTGTAAAGTGGTGGCAGGGGAAAGTGTAGTTAAGCAGCATAGAATGGTGGTCTGTAGGATGACGTTGGTGATCAAGAAGAGGAGGAGGAGTGTGAAAGCAGTGCCACGGTTTAAATGGTGGAAGTTAAAAAAGGGTGATTGTGAAGTGGAGTTTAGGGAAGAGTTAAGACAGGCACTGGGAGGCAGTGGAGAATTACCGAATAGCTGGGTAACTACAGCAGAACTAGTAAGGGACACCGCTAGAAAGGTGCTTGGTGTGACATCTGGAAAGAGGAAGGAGGACAAGGAGACCTGGTGGTGGAATGAGGAAGTACAGGAAAGTATACAGAGGAAGAGGCTGGTGAAGAAGAAGTAGGATTGTCAAAGAGATGAAGAAAGTAGACATGAGTATAAGGAGATGAGGCACATGGCAAAGAGAGAGGTGGCGAAAGCTAAGGATAAGGCATATGGAGAGTTGTATGAGAGACTGGACACTAAAGAGGAAGAAAAGGACCTGTACCGATTGGCTAGACAGAGGGACAGAGCTGGGAAAGATGTGCAGCAAGTAAGGGTGATAAAGGACAGTGAGGGGAAATGTACTCACAAGTGAGGAGAGTGTGTTGAGTAGATGGAAAGAGTATTTTGAGAGGCTGATGAATGAAGAGAATGAGAGAGAGAGAAGGTTGGATGATGTGGGGATAGTGAATCAGGAAGTTAAACAGATTAGCAAGGAGGAAGTAAGGACAGCTATCAAGAGGATGAAGAATGGAAAGGCTATTGGCCCAGATGACATCCCAATGGAAGCATGGAGGTGCTTAGGAGAAATGGCAGTGGAATTTTTAACTAGATTGTTTAATGAAATTTTGGAAAGTCAGAGGATGCCTGAGGAGTGGAGAAAAAATGTTTTGGTACCTATCTTTAAGAATAAGGGTGATGTGCAGAGCTGCAGTAACTACAGAAGGATAAAATTGATCAGTCACAGCTTTAAGTTATGGGAAAGAGTAGTAGAAGCTAGGTTAAGAAGGGAGGTGATGATTAGTGATCAGCAGTATGGTTTCATGTCAGGAAAGAGCACTACAGATGCAATGTTTGTTCTGAGAGTGTTATTGGAGAAATACAGAGAAGGTCAGAAGGAGTTGCATTGTGTCTTTGTAGACTTGGAGAAAGCATATGACAGGGTGCCTAGAGAAGAGTTGTGGTATTGTATGAGGAAGTCGGGAGTGGCAGAGAAGTATGTAAGAGTGGTACAGAATATGTACAAGGGTAGTGTGACAGTGGTGAAGACTGCAGCGGGAGTGACAGATCCTTTTAAGGTGGAGGTGGGATTACATCAAGGATCAGCTCTGAGTCCTTTCTTATTTGCAGTGGTGATGGACAGGTTGACAGATGAGATCAGACAGGAGGCCCCGTGGACAATGGTGTTTGCAGATGACATTGTGATCTGTAGTGAGAGTAAGAATCAGGTTGAGGAGACTCTGGAGAGGTGTAGATATGCTTCTAGAGAGCAGAGGAATGAAGGTCAGCAAGGGCTAAGACAGAATATATGTGTGTAAATGAGAGGGAGGGTAGAGGAATGATGAGGATGCAGGGAGTAGAGTTGGTAAAAGTGGATGAGTTTAAATACTTGGGATCAACAGTTCAGAGTAATGGTGAGTGTGGAAGGGAGGTGAAGAAGAGAGTACAGGCAGGGTGGAATGGGTGGAGAAGAGTGTCAGGAGTGATTTGTGACAGACGGGTACCAGAAAGAGTGAAAGGGAAGGTCTACAAGAGGGTAGTGAGACCAGCTATGTTATATGGGTTGGAGACAGTGGCATTGACAAAAAGGCAGGAATCAGAGCTGGATGTGGCAGAGTTAAAGATGTTAAGACTAGGATGGATAGGATTAGGAATCAGTATATTAGAGGGTCAGCTCATGTTGGACAGTTTGAAGACAAAGCAAGAGAGACGAGATTGCATTGGTTTGGACATGTGCTGAGGAGGGATGATGGGTATATTGGGAAAAAGATGCTAAGGATGGAGCTGCCAGATAAGAGGAAAAGAGGAAGGCCTAAGATAAAGTTTATGGATGTGGTAAGAGAGGACATGCAGGCGGTTGGTGTGACAGAGCAAAATGCAGAGGATAGGAAGAAATGGAAAGAGATGATCCGCTGTGGCGACCCCTAACGGGAAAAGCTGAAAGATGATGATGATGACAGAGTAGCTGAGTGAATCTCAGTGTCAAAGGATGGGGTGAACAACATGAAGTCATGCTTGTGGACTTAGTCCATAACAGCCTGTGAAGACCCACCCCCCTCTACCGCCCCTCTCTTTTAAATGCACAGGCGGTTTGGATTTGCAAGAATTTAGGATAAAAGGGAAAAGGGTAGGCAGTCAGTCAGAATCGAGGAGGCAATGAGCGCACACCCCTGTCAGCAACATTTGGGCCAGAATAGGCTGTGGGTGTGCTAACTGATAACTGAGCAGCCAATGATTAAATGATTGTTTTTTCATATTATACGGTTTTGGTTGATGTTGACTTGTTATGTTGTTTTATTAATTAAAGGCTGTTCAAAGCTAATGAATTATCTTATTAAAGTATCATAATAAATGCTGACAAGTCATATTGTTTTTTAATTAATTAAATATGTTAGTATATCATAATAAATGGTCATATCTGCAGCATGGCTTGGTGTTTATTTTGTTTGCAGGGCCATTGTGGCCAAGGGAGCCCGCAGGATTTTTTGCAGGGGGGTGCAAACCCAGAGCCCCACCCACATAGCTCACCACGCCCCCTGCCAACACAGCCCCGCCCAAGTCCACCCACCCAAGCCCCGCCCACACAGCCATTCCAGTGTCCCATTACTTGGCTATTTCTCCCCATTTACTGTAGACACTGTTCAAATCTGTGTGCATACTGTGTTATGCTTTAGTTCTACAATGATTACAGGCAGTTGGATTTAAATTTACAACTTTTATTTCAAACATTATAGCCCAAACACTGAGACATTTACTAAACCTAAACAAAGCAATAGTCTTGCAATGAAAACAGACTTGGCATTAAAGCTTCTCTACTTTTGAAACTCACATTCAATGAAACGGCATTGAAACCCACATTCAAAGAAAATGCATCTGGCCAGTGGCAGGTTATTTACCTTTGAACTGTTTTCAAGCAATAGGCTCCTTGCACACCGTTAGGGCCATGCAAAAGTTATTTGATTTACCTGATTGTATTAATTATAATATATAATTGAATTATATCCGTTGTATTAGACAGCAACACTTTTATATTTCAGTGTTTCATCTACAAATTCAGGGCCTGCTGCCGTCAAAGAATAAATTGCCTAGGTTAAATTAAAAAATGGTAAGCTGGTATATTGCAATAGAAAATGGATGACAAGCTGAAAAACAGGTTCATAGTTATTAGGCATCTCATCCAAAGGAGGACATCCTGAGGACTGCAGCATACAAATGTATATGCTGTAGGAATAAAACCTCAAGCCTTTACATTAAGATGCAAGTATTCTACTTGTGGTGCTACTAACATAGCTTTAAAACTTTATACCACAATAGAGATACCATTTGCTAAACAAAATGGTTGCACATTGTAAATAGACTTGGCATGAGCAGCAGTGAACTTCGCTTCCCTTAAAACTCACAGTTCCTTGAAAATGCACTTGAAAATTCCACCTGCTAACTCTAACTTGGGCATTTCACTTTCTCTCTTACAAAGATACCACACCCCTCAAGGATTCACCCTTCATGCAAGAAATCTTGACAAAGCCTAAAATAAATAGGGACAAATTATAAATATGGCTCTCAGAAAATTGCAAGAGTAACAGGATTTGTGTTAGTATGCAGTCTCATTATTTAGCAACTTCAATCCTTTTTAAGAGGAATATGGGGCAAAAATCTGGACAGCTGAGGGTATGCTACCTCCCTCATACACACACCAAATAATTCTGGTCAGACTTGAATTAGTTCTGGGAAGGTTGCACTGAACGGCACCGTGCTTGATCTGAAGTGGGTGAAATCCTGGTAGCTAGTGATTGCAGCTCAGCAATGTAGAGCATTAAAGCATTTTTAGCAGAGCATTGTTTCATCACTACCTATTGTGTTTGCACATAAGCTGTAGTCATTTCAAACATTTGCCTTTTTTGATTACTACAGAGTACATTTACCCACCAGAGCTATTGTGTTTTGACTTCATTGTGGAGCTAGTTGTTGCAGGGCTTGGCTTTAAGTAAGGTAGCAATGCTTATTTACCATATACCATTAAAGCCACCCAACTACAAGTGTACTAACACACAGACACTGGTCTCCAATAAAATGTAATGAGCTTCTGAAAATACTGTAATCCTGTCCTTTTATTACAAATACTGTCATATGCATTTCAATACCCAAGGCTTATACATTATCTATCTATGTAAATATTCTCTGCATGGCAACAACGAAAAGGCTTTCAATGCTAGCAATTCTTTAACAATATGCTTACTAAAGCTTACTTGCATCTTACAATGTCCGACAAGCTTACTAAAGCTTACTTGCATCTTACAATCTCCGACAAGCTTACCTGATGTTCATTAAACCATGGCTACTTAAAACAGAGCAACAGGACACTGATAGCATGCAGTTCCTGAATAATAAGAAGCATAAATCAACAGTATAAAAATCTGATAGAAAACCAGAACATTTTGCAAAATCAAGGACAGATGAAAAGCCACGGTCATATTTGTGATCTACCTTGGATCGGGGAATACTCTGCACACTTACTGCATAACTGCTTCTTGCCTTCCTTGGACACATCCCGAGCCACTACAATGGGGGCTGGGGTGCAATAAGTATGTCATAATTTGAAGGCTCTGACACTCCTACCTCTCAACTTCAGAGCAAGAAATCTGGACAAAGCCATACATAGAACTAGAAGTGGGACACAGGCCCAAAAATAAGGCCAATTTTTAAATATTGCTCTTATTAACTTAATAAAACAGGTAAATCTTGCATTAGTACAAATTTTCTGAAGGGTATAAAATCTGAAACTCAAATGTCTGCCATTATTTTCTTACTTCAATCTTTAATGACTTGCCACTAATTTGCCAGAAACCACAATTTTATGAAAAACAGACCAAAATGTGATGCAAATATACCTGTCAAAAAAGGGACACCTTTTCAATATTAACAGTTAACTTGAAGCAGCTAACAAAATAAGAGCATCCACATGCATTTCTGAAATAAAGGTAATCTACAACTGATCATTACAGTTATAATTGTAAACCCTTCACATTTTCTTCCAAAATTGCCATTTTGGAGGAGGCATTATTAGGGGAGAGCAACATTTTGAGCCAGAATTGGGGACAATTGAGATGTTTGGATATTCCTAATCTACAAAGTGATTTGCACGTACCTCTCAACCTCTTAATGCAGGAAATCTGAACAAGGCCAAATATATTGGGGAACATAGAAACACTACTAAAAATTGCTCTTGTATAAACTTAGACAGTCTTGCATTAGCATGCATTTTTCTGAAGATTATGACATCTGAAACTCAATGTCTGTCATTTAATGGCTTAATTCCCAAATGATTTTCTAGAAAACCACAAATTTTGAGAAACAAACCAAAAATAAGCAGCAAATATCTATTAATTCTGCAAAGATATGGACAACTGAGAGGTATAGTTCAACCGGGGCTGTCGAGTTTGCTACCCCCCCCTCACAAAATCATGGTCAAATGGAGCCTCCCCCCCTGCAGCCATTCCAATGTCCCATTCCTTGGTTATTTTGCCCCATTTACCATAAACACTAATGTGCATACTGCTCTACTTCTGCGATGATTTAGGATTTCATTTGAAAGTTTTATTTTGCATTTTACAGCACAAACCCTAATACATATCTGTTAAAGCAATGCAGTCTCAATGAAAATAGACTAACATTAACACTTCTCTGCCCTTGAAACTCACATGCATTGAAACAGCCACGAAATCCACTTTCAGAGAAAATACATTTTGCCAATTGCAAATATTAACTCTGGGCTGTCTTCAAAATCATAGGCCACTCGAACATAACATACACATGCTCTTTGATACACCTTCCTGACTGTATTACATTATATTCCTTGTACAATACAGTACAGTTGTTAAAGGGCATTTTAAATTTATTGTTTTGAAAATTTTTCCAGTAAACAAAGAAACAAAAGCATCCACCAATGACAAAATTGCCCAATTCAGAACATTTCCATCATAACGTCTACTCAAGTCCACCAGTATCATTAAAAAATACACAATCTCTGTAGTAAAATCCACATTGAAGAAATTTGTAACTAATAGAGGTTGCTGCTCGCAAACACTTTTTCATTATTTAATCTACAAATAAAGTGCCCGTTACCCTTGAAGAATAAATTGCCTTTGCTGCATGCAGTAAAATGAAAAGCTAGTAATACCGCAATAGAGAATGGATAGCAAACTGTTAACAGGTTCATAGTTACTAGGTATCTTTGCCAAAAGGACTGCAGTATCCACCCCCCTTACAACACAATACAGCATCAGCAATGCATTTACCTACTGCGGGAGTAGAACCCACAGCCTTCAGCATCTAAAGCGAGTACACTATCTGTTGTGCTATTAATGTAAGCAGACTAAACATAATCAGCACTAAACTTTTGCTCCCCTGCAGCTCTCAGCTCCTTGTAAAATCTACTCGACACTCAGCTGTATCTCTGAACTTTGCAGCACAAGAAATCTGGAAAAAGCCGAAATTTATTGGGGGGGGGGGCAAAAGGCCAAACAACAGGGACACATTTTAAACATTGCTTGTATAATGTTTGAAAGTTGCTAGAATAAAATGCTGCATTACCACCATACATTTCACTGCCACGTCTTGAACCCAGGGGACCCCGTGCAAAAATCAAAGCAACATACCACTACACCAAATCAGTTTTGTGAAAGAGGAAGACTGAAACTTTACCATTTAGTGAATTCAGTTCTCACCATAGCACAGCTGTCAACCTCTTAGCACAAAAGACCTGAACAAAGCCAATAATGGGTGACTACAACCACCAAACATTCAGTGAATTCAGTTCTCACCATAGCTCTCAACCTCTTAGCAAATAACACCCGGACAAAGCCAGTAATGAGAGAATATAGCCCCCAAACATTTTCAGTGAAATCAGTTCTTACCATAGCTCTCAACATTAGCAAAAAACCTGGATGAAGCCAATAAATACCTGGATGAAGCCAATAAATACCTGAACAAAGTCAACACTGGGTGAATACAGCCCCAAACATTCAGTGAATTCAATTCTTACCATAACTCTCAACCCTAGCACAAAACCTGGATGAAGCCAATAATGGGGAATACAGTCCCAAACACAGGGATACATTTCAAATATCCATCTTGTACACTTAGAAAATTGCTAGAATAAAAGCTTGCTTTTGTTACCATACACTTTCTGAAGAAAAGAAGTCCAATATTTACATTTATTAACCAGGAAAGTCTGACTTTGAAAAAAAAAAAAGCTAATTTTTAGCAGAGGCCCAGGGAGAAACACTCCAGACAGCCAAGAATATCAGGCAACAAGGACACAAATGCAGAAACCACAGATTTTATGAGGAACAGAAAAGGTATGAGGGAAAATCCTACAATATTTTTACAAATGGTGGTGGGTAGGGAATTCAGGCTCTTGCCACTTGGGCCCAAGGTACAGGGTTCAAGCCTTATTCTCTACCCACCACCATGTACACCTGGGGCATTTTACACACACCCACACACACACACACACACACAAAAACGGGTCTTCCGTTCAAAACTTTGCTGTAGTCAGACAAACTTTGTTTGATGTATTCAGCCGATTGCTGATTCCAGGGGGGGTGCAAGTGCACCCCCTTGCACCTGCCTGCGGGCGCCCTTGATTGTGGCTCTTATTGACAATCGCGGGTTACAGGAATAATGCAGTTATCAGGAAGCTGCGAGATACTACTAATGCCTGGGAAAGGGAGGTTTCAGTCTCTGCTGTGCAGCACTTGATTGCTTTATTGGTAAATGAGTCTGCAGTGAAGTAACCCTCCCTTCCCCTTTAGTGAGAAGTGTATCAGGGGAGCAACCACCTGGCCATGCAAGTGGAGGCGCAGGCCATAATGGCCTGCAAAGATCCCCCCCCCCCTATATCTGCCTCCTCTTTCAAATGCTTAGGAGGTTTGGATTTACAAGGATTTAAGATAAAAGAGAAGAGAGTAGGCAGTCATTCAGCACTGTGGAAGCAATAGGCGTACTCCTCAAGTCAGCAAAGTTTGGGCCGGTACAGGCGGTGGGGGTCCTAACCTGTAACTGAGCAGCCAGTGATTAAATGTTTTCTCATATGATATGATTTTGGTTGATGCTGACAAGTCATGTTGTTTTATTAATTAAAAGTTGCTCAAAGCTAATTAATTATCTTGTTAATGTATCATAATAAATGCTGACAGCCATGTTGTTTTGTTAATTAAACGTTGTTCAAAGCTAATGAATTATCTTGTTATTGTATGATAAACAGTCACATCTGCAACATGGCGTGGTGTTTATTTTGTTTTGAGGGGCATCATGGCACTTAGCAACAGAGATAAAACAACTGAAATTGAGATCTTTAGAAAAGGGTAGGAGCAAACTACATAGGAAGAAATGGGAATTGTGGGAACAATACATACAGGGGAAGAATTAGGTTTAAAATAAGACAGGACTTAATGAGCTATGTAATGTTTGACTGAAAATGATTGGGTAGATTATAAGTGATGTATAATATTTGCAACTGAGAGTGTGTCAGCACGGTTATGATATAAAATGCTTGCAACAAGGATTTTGTCAGTGTGGTTGGTTTTCATTTATATACATGTATGATTTCTAATGCCATATGTGATGGTTTAATAAAGATTTTTCTCGTTTAAAAAAAGGGACAGGAATTGAATAATTTTTGCAATGTTTCTTAGGTTATATGATATATAGCAATATATGCGAAGTATAATCTTTGTTAATGTTAATTTAATACAATTTTATTACTTTTGTATAAAAGCAAATGTGCCTATGTCACAAGTGATAATTAAAAAAAAAAAAATATATATATATATATATATATATATATATATATATATATCATGTAGGTTTCACTCGAAGCCTTCATGATTGTTAATGAATCTCAAAGACCAGTGTGGAAAAAAAATAAGTGACATCAGTAAGACATTAAGATTTTTACTGGTTAAATCCAGTTGTTAGTAACACTTTCATGTATGTTTTGTCCACAAAGATTATAGTTGGAGTGAGTCCAAATAACATTAAATGACAGATGTCCTTCTAGCATAAATCAGTATTTTAATGTGATGGTTGTATTAAGTTATTACTAGGGAGGGAAAATGGTTAAGAATGTTAAACCTCAGTTGAAAATATACCTCTCAACTATTGAGAATTTTACAGAATCTCTGATGTTCCATGAAATATTTTTTCAGTCCATAGTGAAATTTGTTTTCTGATAAATTTCTGAGGATTACAGCATTAGAGTGCCATTCTTCCTTTTGTTAATAGAACTCTTTGTTCTGCTAACTTTTTAAGTGAATTTGAGTAATATTTAAAAAAACATGTCTGGTTTTGAGCATTTGCACCACCATTACATTTGGCTTCTTACAGAATTTTTTGAGAAAAGAAGTTGAGAGGTTTGGCTGAAGTACTGAAAAATAGTGATGAAACGGTTAAATGTGAGATGTGAATTCAAGTACCAAAATATTTAGTATGTCTTTATTTAAATGACATTTATTTTTAGGAAATAATGTATTTGAGGGCATATTCTGAAGATAATATAGCAAACTTCTTGACATCTGCTACTGGGAAATGATTACAGCTGCAAATGGCAACGTTTTGTGTCCAGTTTGACACGCTTAAGAGTGGTGTTTTCTGGAACATTTCATAAGAAGACTTTCTTCTGATCTCAGATTTCTTAATGGCTTGTACCATTTATTTCAGTGCTAAGATGGATTGATGACTTTATAACAAAGTACTGGCTCCCTGCTGAAGTGTTGGCACTGAAAATGTTGAGTAATAGCAAGCTGAAAAAAGACAGAAAACAGAGGAGAAGAGCAAATCTCAAAAATTGCTCTTCTTAAAACTTTTTGAGGGGGTCGAAGGCCCCCACACCAATATATATATATATATATATATATATATATATATATATATATATATATATATATATATAATATATAGATAGATAGATAGATATATGCCAACTCCAAGACTGCCATACCACACAGACAAGGGAATATTCTGAGAAATGGTATCTTGGACTTAATATATGTAAGTCCATTCTTTTGGTCATTCAGTCTCTGTATTTTTGGATTCAAGCTAGTGCATTCTGACATTTCAAATGGTTACGCAAAGTAGCTGGTAGGCAAAAATAAAAGAATGATAGTTTACTTTTCTGTTTGAACAACATCAAATACAATTTAGCCACCTGTTCTAGCCTTATAGAGTAATTGACCAGTCTAGTATACATAGTAAAAAACTGCCAGTAATTAGATAATACAGATAAGTCTGGATTTTTGACTGCTTTCTCATTATGCTAAGATTGCATCCACAATGAGAAGTGATGAGCATGGTGTTTGTTTTTCAGGTCAGCTAATAAGACATGGTATAGTAGCAGAATATGCTAATGATAGTATAATGAGCTTTGCAGTATGCTAATGAAGCAAAAAAAAAAAAAAAACACGGTGGAGCTATTCATAAATGTATAAAGCCTGTGCAAACATGTTGCACTTGCTTTGAATCTGAATTCTAAGACATGCTGGAATTCAGCCACAGAAAAACTTTTAACAAATTTTGAAGTGTCTGCATATATTGTAAACCTGTTTTATACAACAGGCTCTCACAGAAGGTGCTGTCAAATTTCATCCTTGAAGACTTAATTTTTTTAGAACATTTGACATGCCATGGACTACAAGAAATTGAAATAAATTACTACAGGGATGAAAGGGACACCATACAGGAAGTAGTAGACATATGCTGGCCCCAACTAAGGCTCCATGGGAATCATGAAGAACCCATCCCACTGGATAGTAAAGAATATGTAGTATTCCATATTTTAGCTACAGGGACTTTTCAGTGATCTACTGGGGACAAAGTGTGGGTTTTACAAGTATTTGCCTTAAGAATGTTCCACCTATTCCTCAACACAGTACTTCAACATGTGGGCAGGCATATCTGGTTTCCACATACTCCAGGGGATCAAGCAACCACTGTGCCAAATTTAATTCCACAGCTCATTTCACAGAGGAAATGGGTGTCATAGACTGCACCTGCATTGGAATAAAAGCCCCACCTGGTGAAATGGGGAGGAGGTATCTGAACAGAAAAGGGGATCACTCCATTAATCATCAAGTGTTCTGTAATGCACCATTTATCATCTATAATGTGAATGCAGGCCACCCAGGCAGTTTCCACAACTCACACATATGGCACACCTGTGAGCTGTACCTAAAGTTTGCAAAGGGTGACTTTCCACAAGGACATGTAGAGGGTAATGTAGGATATATCCTAGAACCTGGGCTCATGACTCCTATGAGAAGGTTACAACACTGCACATGCATAGACTAGAAATATCATAGAGTGTGCATTTGTGCTGCTCAACTCATGTTTACACTGTCTGGAAACATCTGGATATGCCCATCAAAATTACCACTCCATCTCTACCAAAATAATGACTACGTGTGCCATTTTACATAGCATTATACTTAGAAAACAATTATATTAGGGTGCCCTAGTAATTGTTAAAGTCTTCTGCTCCCATACACAAGATACAAGGTTTGACCTTGACCTCCTGGCAATGCCTGTTCGGAGTTTGATTGTTCTCCCTGCATCTCTGTGGGGATCCTCCAACCTCCAAAAAGCACACAAAGTATTTTCATCTCTCAAACACACCCAAGTATGGTTCTGTGGACAGCAGTACAGACTCTACATGGTGTCGTGTGGGGAAGAGCTGTATACACCAACCACTTTGAACATCTACAGTGGTGCGCAGTATCCTCGTGATAGGAGAACACAGATGACAGACTGTATACTGTTGCAGGGCTAGCCACCTGATGGTGTAGAAAGATGGCTCTAAGTGATTTGGTCACGTTGACTAATTTCACCAAATGGGCATGTTTCTTTTCTGATGATAAGTGGGTTGAGGACCTGTCCTACTCTGACCTTGGCTAGGGACCCATGGTAATGGTGGGAGGGATGGATGTGCCCTATCAGACAGTGTGTGCCCAACATAAAGCCCAGCAGCCCTGGTTCAATAAGCTACTGGTTGTGTGGAGTCCAGTTCCCCAGCTTGGGTTACTTGGGTAGCTCAGTTGAGGGAAATCTGAATGTAAAATCAATCAACCTGTTTAACATGAACTAAGATTTCCTAAACTCAGTGTAAATTCACTGTCCACAACCACAACCCCATGGATGACCATGTCCGTGTGTGCATACACATCCACCATTGATATAACACTGGAAGTGCTAACTGTGAGAACAACATCTGACATGGCCACAGCAATGTCCACTGACATCTGACAAAGTTCCAGCAGTCCAGTCTGATGAATGTTGCCCCTTCCCAATAGATGATCAAAAGCAGACACTGCATGGTCCAGTGTGTCAT
Organism: Protopterus annectens; assembly: GCF_019279795.1. Taxonomy (NCBI): domain Eukaryota; kingdom Metazoa; phylum Chordata; order Ceratodontiformes; family Protopteridae; genus Protopterus; species Protopterus annectens. The sequence goes on along the minus strand of NC_056732.1, from coordinate 865,815,243 downwards.
TCATACTGTCCAAGGAGTCACTGTCTCATTCAACAGAATGCATGGCATGCAGTAGTCTGACAGTCTCTCCCAAGACCCTGGTGAAATTAGTCAGTGTCTAACCAATGGCCCTGCACATATGTTGCAGGCATCTACTGATACACCAACCACAGGGGGAAAGTAGGTAAGCATACCTTCTGTGAGGACCTCTACCGACACCACTGTGTGGTGCCTCACCTTCATCTTGGCTAGGAGGAGATTCCACCATGTCTGTAACTGGGGTTACTACACTTACCCTGATTAAGTGTGTTCCCATTAATCCATCAACCTATCTCCTCCCACATGGTTGTTTGTGATGGGCATGCATAGGCAAACTGACTGTGTCCATATTCTGGGGAGGCACAATTCCAATGTCTGACATACTCCCTTGGAACCCCAGCCTGTGCCTGTTCATCACCACCATCATCATCAGAAGATAACATTCCTCCAGCATTAGACAGAGGAAAATCCACAGTGCTCATGACAGACAATGCTTCACCTGTGAATACATAAAGAAAAACAAAAATGCAAAAAAATAACACGTAATATAATATAATATAATACAATATAATATAATATAATATAATATAATATAATATAATATAATATAATACAATATAATGTAATAATTAGGTCAAAGGAACTCTACAATATAATGTAATAATTAGGCAAAAGGAGATCAACCACACATGCACATGCTATAATCTCAGGGAGTTATACACATAACTATTACAAAGTATGCCCATACGTTGTGCAGCTGGTAATTGTACCATAGTGCCAGCTATACCTAGACACAATTATTATAAACATGCAATTGACTATCAATTATAAAGCTGGGCATAATAAATGTTTGAAAGGCATACCTGGGATGTCAGTAATGGAAATTCTGAAGGCCTTCTCCAACTCTGCTCCAATATCCAGCACCACATTGTGAAACTCTTCTGAGCTGTCCAGATCTCTAATTGTTAACCATAAATCCTTTATCCTTGTGAGTGATCATTCAGTATATGGTCCACCTTCACTCCTATGCCATAGCCTTTGTTCTTTCAGTAGCCTTGTTAATCAGTTCAGTGGCCCAATGTCAGACTATATGGTATACTTGTCCCTGCCCACCAACAGCATTGACATCATCAACCACCTGCCACTAGACATGGTCACCAAAAGGCTTGTCAGCAGCATGTGTATCAATGAGCTGTACTTCATGGAGACAGAGGGCCTTTATTACAACCACATTCTCAGCATTTGAGAAAGGAGGCTTTCATGAGGATAGCTCCATCGTATTTTTTGGATTTTGGAGCTATATCCCTGTTGTGATGGAGATAGCACAGACTGTTATTATTATGAAGCAACACATATTAGTATGCAGTCAGTAATTATCTTCATGGAGACAACAGTGTAAACAACAGTGCAAGCCCTGTAATATCTCACATACATTAACCCTTCCAAATAAAAAGCTATAAACTACATAAGATAACAAACACTATCAGATACCAGGATATATCACTAGTAAGCAGAGAAAACATCATAAGTAGACAAACATTGGTTAATATAACAAAAACATACAGAAGACATTCAAATAAGAGACAGTCTAAACTTTTAAGCATGTTACAATAATACTAAAGAACTCGTTCACATGAATGTGTATGTTATTCAGCCCCCCAATTAATACATTTCAGATGACTAAGACAGAATTTATTCAAAAACACTACATGTACACAGCACTCATTGAAAATACATATCCACAAGAATCAGAAAGCCAAAAATCATATGGCAGTTGGTTTAGAGTATTAAAGAGCTGATAAGGAGCTGTTTCCTGTGGTCCAAACGTGCAATATTTGATTCCCTCTGCGTTCATTGCCTAACTGTGTGACGTGTGTGTGTGTGTGTGTGTGTGTGTGTGTGTGTGTGTGTGTGTGTGTGTGTGTGTGTGTGTGTGTGTGTGTGTGTGTGTGTAGTTGCATGGAGGAGTATGTATTCTGAAAATTTTCAAATGCTATCCTATGTACTGCTAATCACTACAGTTGTCAGTAATTTGGCAGCATTTGGGAAAGAATGCAGTCTTCTCTTGCATGATGGAAGCTCCATGGCCCCACATCTTTCTTATAAGGTGTGGATTACCCCTCTAGGCATGCGGAATATGGTTAATTAATTCCAAACTCATTATAATTTCTGAATCACCCAATTTTGTCAAAGTAATTCAGAGATAAACATTGCACTGCTTCCTACACAATGACATACACATGCCTGAGCAGTACAAGAGTAGGGAGTAAGAGTATTGGTTCATTAACAGTACTGGTCAGCCAAATATGTGCTAAGCATCCATGCTAATTAGAATGACATGTTGAGAGAGTGTGTCAGACAAAAAAGGGCTTGCAAGTAACTTTCAAGCTATACTGAGTTACATAGAACTGAACCTTGATGTACATAGCCATCAAAATGTTGTAAAAATATGTGAGGTGTCTGTGCATACATCTCACACATGGAATGAAGATCGCTAACAATGTGGCTGAATTCTACAGCAGATAGATAGATAGATAGATAGATAGATAGATAGATAGATAGATAGATAGATAGATAGACTGTTATCAGTAACTCTTGCTTTGCAGATGGATGTTTCTACCCTCACATCCTTTATCATCCTCATGTTTCCAGTCACAATTACAAACCTGTTTGATTCTCGGCTGGAGTGCCTTCTGTGTGGAGTCTGCATGTCCTCTCCATGGTCAAGTGGCCTCCGAAAGACATGCGTGAATGGCCTTACGTCAAGTGGCCTCCGAAAGACATGCGTGAATGGCCTTACCTTCATTGAAGGTTGGGTGTTGGGCTGGCAACTCGGCACCATAAAAAAAAAATCGACTGCCAATCATTAGCAGACCGGAGTTCCGCTGTGGCGACCCCTAACCGGGAAAAGCCAAAAAGACAAACAACAAACTCTGTCTAGAAAAATAACAACAGTTTAAAAGTATGGGTATAGTAAGAAATAAATGTACATTTGAGAAGTACAATGCTCAGCACATCAGCACATGTGCTTGACCTTTTTTTTTTTTTTTTTTCTTTGCTAAAATGTTCAGGTGGCACAATATGTTCCTCGTGACAATGTCTCATTATAATGCCATAGGTGCAAAATCTTTTGAAGGTGTCATCTATGTGAAAACAGGGAGCCTTACTGTAAACATTTTACTTGTATAAAGTAACAAATCTGAAAAATCAGCACACTGATTTATGAATACCCTTTTTCAGCTTCATCCTTTGCTTTCTTTTTACCGGCATACCAATCAGGTGGCTACGCTAGATGCATGACACAAGCATCCCCTTCTGCCCTAGTCATTCAGGTTCCATTTCTGTACCCAGTCCCCAACTCTCCTTCAATGTGTTTTATTAAAAAATATAATGTTTTCTTTTAAACTGTATCAAACTGTTTGCTATAAATGTAGCAAACAATTCCTAATGTGTACATCTTGCCTGCATGGAGTGCTACAGTACCCTAGTTTTACTTTGTTTTTTTTTTTTTTCTTCTTTTTGAACTGGAGCACACTGCTTGCTAGAAATGTAGCAAACAGTTACTGCAGTTTATATGTTGCATGCTTGGAATGCTACAGCACCACTAGTTTAGTTAAAAAAAATGTTTTTCTTACTTTTAAACTGTAACAAGGCATTCTTACAGTTTAGACCAGACAAATGGAGCACTATAACACACAGGTTTGACCACAAATGCAATACTAGCTTTTAAAAGCCAGTATTACATTAAAGAAAGATTGGGGTTGGCTGTTCAGGCCCCCCCAACACTTTGCACCCAGGGCAGTTGCCTTTCTCACTCTACCCTAGCTATGTTATGGTTTCAACCTTCATCAAAAATAACTATACCTCCAGACTGGTAAAGCAGCAAATGATGGTCTGCACCTGTCTCCCCTAGGCTTCTGAATATTGGCTAAAACTTTATCTACCTCCTTAAAGACCTTTTTAGGCAATTCCAAATTGACAAACCTACCAACATAGCAAACAAATCCCAAAGAAACCTAAAGCTATTACTACTAAATGATAAGAGCTTAGACATAAAACTCCACACCTTACAAGCTCTCTACACTCTGGAGAATATAGACACCTCTACCATTACCGACACATGGTTAAATCCACAGAAAGTTGAAAGTCATCTGGCAGTGAAAGGATTTAGTGCCTTCCACACATTTTGACCAACAGCTGCACAAATAGGGACAAAAGGTGGAGGAGTGTCAATCTATATTAGCAACAAGCATAACATTTGTTGGTTAAAGAGGATGATGCCCTGTAATTTATACACATGCAAATCAACATAGACAAAGACCCATACCATGTCCTAGCACGGTATAGGTCACATTGTAAGGCCCTAGAATCCCATAGCTTATGCCTAGACCTTCTGGAGATAGTCATCATTAAACCAAATACCTCAAATACCCTATTCACGGAAGATATAAACTACCCCTCTATAAACTGTGGAAACATACACCACTTCATAGTCACCAACACAACAATTACACAACAATTCCTGGACTTTATTAACACAAATACCCTTGACCAGATTGTACACACACATCAAAAGTTCAAACATATTGTACTTGGTACTCAATGGTATGGAAGAGTTCTGCACCCCCCACCCTCCCAAGTGTCATGTCCTCACTGATGAGGGTGGACCACGAAGCTGTCTCCTACAAAATAAAAATCAACTCCATAACCCTGCAAACCCTGTAACAGCTAAAAAGTATTTCAAAGCAAATAACATCCTATTAAGCAATAGTTTGTAAGAATTCAGTATCCCTTCTAACTCCAAGTTCACAGCAACCTATGCAGAAGTGTTCACAGAGATCCAGTACAACCGTGTAAATGGCTGTATAGAGGCCGATGTACCTACTATAAGTAAGCCCAAAACAAACTCTAAAAACAAGCCACACTGGTGGAATCCTAATCTTAGTAGGGTATATAGCAAAAAAAAATTGTGGCTAAAATCAGCAGCAGCAGTTCTCACAATGATAGGAACTCTCAAGTTACACAAAACAGGAAATTAAGAAGACTAATTAAGTCCAACAAGGCTAATTACAAGGTTAACATAACCTCACAGGCTAAATGCAACCACAAGGCCTTCTACAGCTATGTCTGAAACCTCAAAGGCAGCACACATCAGTGTGACAAACTGGTGGTCAGTGGTGCTACCATCAGTGAACAAAGTGATATAGCACATTTGCTGGCTGGCAAATTCAGCTCAAACTTCACCCCTGACCCCCCCCCACCTCCCCCATGAAATACCTACTAGCCTAACCCCTCAGCTATTTGCAGGAGAACAGGTCCTGGTGGTGTTCAATAATTCCAAAAACACACCCTTAATGGACCCCAACAATATCCCAGGATGCTTCCTAAATAGCTTGAAATGTGTCCTATCAGGATTACTTAAGTCACTTTTCAACCAGCCACACAGTCAATAAGACATCCTCTAAAAGTTGATCCAGTAGTCAGGAGTCTTGCAATATATGTACACAGCAGTCTGGCCTTTGTCCAACATGTGCTAAGGTAGTAAGAAAATAATTCTATATTGCTTGACTTATAAGTAAGGGCGTGGCAGCCAGATGCAAGGAAGGCATACTGCCACTTTATTCCGCCCTTATTAGACCCATCATTTAGTATAATGCCCCATTTGGCATGTATCTAACCAGACATATGCAACAGTTGGAATGCCCACAAAGGTTCTTTACCAGGAGAATCAGAGTATAAAAACACTGTCCTATATGGATTGCCTTAAAGCCCTATCTCTTTACTCTCTCTCCTACAGGTTACAGAGAGGAGATTTATGCCTGGAATACAAGACATCCTCATATCTAGTTCTGATGGATATTTTGCACATCTGCAAAACAAACAGCATCAGAATCACTAGATCCAAGGATTAAATTTTGCTTGTGACATAAATAAGACATGAGGGCGAGACTGATAGGTGTCTCAGAGGAGCCCCTACTCTGCAAGAGGGTCCTCAACCATGTGAAGCAGAGTCCATCTATAAACCTATTTAAGCATACACTTGACCAGTATATAGGAAATTGGAAATTCACCCTAGATCTGGCCCCTATGTATTTGATAGGGAGAGGCAGAGAGCAATGTCCAAACTAATGTACCCCCTCATCCCATATAACCTCTAGAAACTCTTAAGTAGCATACCCCCTCTTAAATATGCCCATGACACATAGAGACAAAATTGGGTTGGATTGCATGACTAAGCTCATAAAGGCTTATGTGTTTGTTAGGATAGTATATCTCTATGAACCTATGAGCTAGAAAGTTTCCATATCCAAATCACCATAATCAAAACCCTTTATCTTATCATCACTAGCTGTAGATCCCCCTCCATAACCCAGGACACAGATACAATATGGCTAAATGGACTTGAGTCACTAAGCATAGGGTATAAAATGGTAATTCTGGGAGACTTCAGCTATCCATCAATAAACTGGGAAACATATACATCATCAAATGGGCAGGTGAGAAATTCCTTGATTTCATTAACACAAATGCTCTGGAACAACTAGTGAAAACTCCCACAAGGAGAAACAAAATCCTAGATTTGATCCTAAAAAATATGGGAAGCCACTGCTCCTTCCTTGTGTATCATACTGTCTATTAAGTTCAGACCACAGTGGTATCTTTTGAAATTTTACTGGAACAGGGATCACCCCTTTAAACCCTGGAATATTTAAAAATTATTCTAGAGCAAACTATTTGCTATTGAGTGATACACTGGTAAAATTTGTACCCCCCGCCCAAGATAATTCAGCTGCCTATGTTGAACCCTTTTCCCAGGCATTCTACTACCAGTTTGTCTGCTGTGTATAGGCAGCTGTTCCCACTCAAAACAATCAAAACAAACTCTCCAAAAAATAAACCACCTTAGTGGATCTCTGCCATAACATAAGCTGTACAATGAGAGTAATCAGATCATGGCTAAAGAAAATAAACATAAAAAACACAATCATAAATCATTATAAAAAAATGAGGAGTTTAATCAACACCAGTAAAGCCAAATTTGAGTTGGATATAGCTTTCCAAGCTAAAGACAACCATAAGGCATTCTAAAGCTATATTAGGATACTGAATGGTAATACTTGGCAGTGTACCAAACTGGTGGTAAATGCCACTATGTTTACCCCACCAGATGACATTACAAAGCCTACTGGTAGAAAATTGAGCACAAACTTCAGTACACCATTCCTCCCCTGTCGACACTATGGAAAAATCAAAATCCATACTACCACCTACTATTGCCAGAATACAGGTCCTAAAGGCATTCTCCCATGCAAAGAAAATAGCATCTATGGGTCCTAATAACATTCCAGGGTGCTTATAAAATGGCTTGAAACAGGACTTATCTGATCCCTAATGATGCTATTTAACTTCCACCTTGAAAATGGGTTTTTGCCTTTGGACTGGAAGATGGAAACTGTCATTCCACTGCATGCCAGCCATGGAAAAATCTCATGGATGTTATATGCAAATACATAATATATCTACAAACAGTGAAGACTTTTCAGTTTGGGTTCCCCAAAAGGAGGTCCTGCCAAACCTAGTGAACTTTTCTGAGAAGGTCACAAAGGCCATGGGTGAGGGGGAATCTTTTCATATGGACTATATGGGCTTGAGCAAGGCATTCAACACTATTCCCCACTCGGGTATAGTAAAAGAATTACAAAAAGTAAGAATAAACCCATACGCCACCTGCTGGGCAGCCAAATGGCTTTCACAGAAGAAGCTAAAGATAAATATAGGCAACTCCACTTCCACTCAAAGGTTAGTTGCAAGTGGAGTTCCCCAGGGGTCAGTACTAGGTCTGATCCTGTTCGGCATTTACCATTAAGATGTCCAAGCCAGTATATATGGTCTATGGTTGACAAAGTTTGCAGACAACTGTAAGATTGGAGCAGTCATAGATTCCCCAATGACACACACATCCTCCTGGAAGGTCATACATACAACAGCAATTGAAGTAAGAACCATGGGCTCAAACTAAATGCAGACAAGTGCACAACCATCTGCTTTGGTAAATCATCCATCCATGCAAACTACTACATTGACAGCACACCTCTTAAGACAGAAATGGTAATTAGAGATACTGGGACCTTTGTGGATAGTAATCTGGCCTTTGACCAATATGTGTCCACCACTATTAGGAAGTCATTTTATATAGCACAATTTATAAGTAAGGACATTACATCCATGTCCAGGGAGGCTATTGTCCCTCAGTACTCATCCCTTATTAGACCAATCATAAAGTGCAATGTTCCCTTTGGATTGTACCTAAAAAGTCACATGCTTCAACTAGAACACCCACAGAAATTTATGACAAGAAGAATCCAGGGACTCCAGCACACGAGTTATGGAGACTGACATAGATCACCCTCCCTACACAGAAATCTCCTATAGACTTCTAAGGTGTGACTACTGCCTAGCATTTAAGGCCTCCTCAACCTGTACTGATGCACCTGCTCCATATCCTCATATCCACAAAAGTAATAGTTACAGAAACATCCACTCTAACGATTTTAACCTTTCCAGCAATCTAAACAGGACATGCTGGAGAGACGGATGCATATCACAGAGGCTTCCACTACTCTGTAACAGGATTTCCATCCATGTAAAACAAAATACTTTCCTGACCCAATTCAAGCACAATCTAGAAAAGTAGAAGGGAAACCGCAAATTTAGCTCTAAGGTGACACTTATGCCTCTGCTGGACAGAGGATGCCAGTGTGCTACAACACTGTAACTTGACTATTGCCTGTCTATAAAAGGGAACATGTCGCACTTGGGAATTCTGCTTCACCCAGCTTAGAAGGATCCCTGAGTTGTTAGCCTATTATCTTTCTATGCTTCTGTGTAATATGAAGAACACATTAACAATGCTTTCAAAACACACTTGAACACCAATTCATTAGAATACCTGTAAAATAAGAAAGTGTAAATCATCCTGAATATTCTTGGAAGAACATCTCCTGAATACTATGCATGGCCTTTTCCTCAATATTTGCACTCCTATAAAACAAATATGATATCAGTTAAAACAACAGCACATCCCACATATAGGCAAACTGAAATTGAAAAGGTCCGATCTGCTCGGAGTTTGTGCAGAATGGCAGAAAATAGACTGAACCGACCAATATCACCAACATCCAGGCAGACAGGTTCAGCGTAAACTTCACCACCTTCTCACCCCCAAAAGGGCCCATAACCATACCAGAAGAATATAGAGCCCCTGAAATCACAGACACTCAGGTTAAAACAGCCCTATCCAAAGCCAAAAACACAGCATCAATGGGACCGAATGGTGTCCCAGGCTGCGTCCTACATGAGCTCAAAGATGAACAAACCCCTCACCTAAATACACTGTTCAAACTCAGCCTCTCCACAGGCTACGTACCCATAGAGTGGTGCACAGCAACGGTTATTCCGCTCCACAAAGGTGGAGTCACAACAGACCCCAGGAACTATCGCTCTATAAGCCTGACTAGCTTTGTCTGCAAGGCTATGGAGCATATCATCATGGAACTCATTAACAAAGACATTGGGAACCTCCAAACACTGGAACCAGTTAAGGGCAGATCATGCCTCCTAAATCTGGTAGACTTCTTTGAGACAGTTACTAAGGCTATAGATGATGGAAAGGTGGCACACACAGCCTACCTAGACCTTGCAAAAGCCTTCAACACCATTCCCCACTCTGGTATTATAGACAAGCTCACCAGCCTGAACATAAACCTTTACATCACAAGATGGGTTGCCAACTGGCTCATGGACAAAATTCACATGGTGAGAGTTGCGGGAGCTAGGTCCGACTCTAAACTGGTTACAAGTGGCGTTCCCCAGGGCTCAGTCCTAGGACCCCTCCTGTTTGGCATATACTTCTCAGAGGTACAGGCAAGCAAAGGAGGACTATGGCTGACCAAGTTCACAGACAACTATAAACTAGGGGCTATAATTCACACTCTGGCTGACACAGATATCCTCCAAAAAGGACTCACTGAGATGGATACCTGTTGTCAAAATCATGGCCTCAAGCTAAATGCCAAAAAGTGCACAGTCATCCCCTTTGGAAAACACAAAGTACCCACAAACTACCACATAGGTGTTAGTCCGCTAAATATGGAAAACGTAATAAGGGATCTGGGTAACCAAGTAGATAGTAATCTCTCCTTTGATAATCACATTGCCAAAGTGATTAGAAAATCCTTCTATGTGGCCCACCTAATCACAAAAGGGTTTGCATCCAGATCAAAAGAGGTCATTGTGCCCCTCTACTCATCACTCATCAGACCCATCATAGAGTACAATGCCCCATTTGGGATGTATCTTACAAGACACCTGCAACAGCTGGAAAGACCACAGAAGTACATCACCAAGAGGATCACTGGCTTCAACTAGGTGCTCTGTGCAGCTCGACTGAAGAAACTCCAGCTGTACTCGGTTGCATACCGCCTACTCAGAGGTGATCTCTGCCTGATGTACTAGGCCATGTCCAACCCAGAATTGATGGACATGCTCCACCTAAAGAAAACCTTATCCCCACAAGCCACATGCTCTAGGGACCTAAACCTCACCACAACAATAAATAGGACGTGCTGGAGGGATAGATTCCTGTTCCCTGAGACTTCCCATGCTTTGGAACAAAATTCCAATCTACATTAGGCAGAGCAACTCGCTAACATTCTTCAAGAGAAACCTTGACGAGTGGATGGGAAACAGAAAGTTTACCCTGGGGATCACTTCAGTGGCTCTGCTGGACAGAGGCACAGGGAACTTATCTAAGGGGTTGGCAAAAGCCAACGTATTCTGGCTAAGCTTATAAATGCCTTCAGGCAGATAGCCTAGTACCTACCTATGAACCTATGAACCTATATCAGTATGAGGAGACAATTATTTTTATAATTATAACAAGCACAATGTTTTAATGTTCTCCTGAGGTGATGGTTGACTAAGATGTTATAAATTGTGATCCACACATTGATGCTATCTGTTTGACAAATTGCATTGTCCATTCCACAACATATGTGTCTTAGTCCCTTCAAAAATATACTTTCTGAGAGTGGTAAAATAGCTTCTTCTGTGGTGTCAGCCATTATTTCACAGCTCTAGAAAATGCTGTCTTAGCTAGGCATTTGTTCAGATCTGGCAATGTGTGCCTAATACAAGTGATTAAGAAAATAATGCCAGGCATATGTGGTGTATCCAATAAATGAGATGTCTACTAATCAAATTAGTGGAAACGTTTATACTGTGAGAGAGAAAAAAAAAAGTTTTGCACTGTTTTAGGAAAACCATCTGCCTTCCAAAACATTGTTCAACTTATCCCACCAAATTTGTGCTTTCTGACAGTTGTAATTTGATTTCTTCTGTGATGTCAGCAATTAATGCACAGCTGTAAAGACTGTGGACTTAGATATATGTGTGTTCAAATTTGGCAAAGTGTAACTACTGTGACTATGTAAGAGAATAGTGAGAGGCAGAACTGGCTTCAGCAACACAGGTGATGAGGATAATTCAAGCTAATGGCAACATTTACATGGCCACTGGATTTTGATACCTCAAATTAACTTTAAAAAGTCATTTGGCTACCAACACTGCTCAGGTTATTCCTTCAACTGTTTGTTTTATAATTTCTTCTAAGGCATCATCAGTTAATGCTCAGTTCTAGAGAATGTGAACTTAGATAGTTGTGTGTTCAGATATGGCAATGTGTGTGTAGTATGATTGTGTAATTAAATACTAACAGTCTGGAGTGGATTACTCAACAAATGTGGTATATAGTATTCCACATTTGGGCAATGATTACTACAGCTAAAGGGTTTTAATCCTCTAGGAGTTGATTTCCCTTTTAAAGAAGGCCATATGCATTCCAACACCCTTCTCAAGATAACCCTTCTAATGCTTGTGATATGACAGTTTTTGTGTCATCAGCAGTTAGTGCAGAGCTACAGGGACTGTAGAGTTAGACAAGCATGGGATTCAGTCTTACAGAGTGTAACTACTATAACATTTGTTACCAACTGATAACAGGTAAGATAGGCTTACTCCACAGATGTTATGCGTACAGTTACAGTTACTGCTAAAATTTATACACGGAGAAAGGTTTGATTCCTCAATTGTTGTATTTTCTTTGGAGAGAAGTCATAAGTATTACAATACACTGCTCAAGCTGTCACTTCAGTTTTGTTCTTTCTGACATCCATGGTATTCTTTTCTCTGTGGCATCATCTGTTAGTGCACAGGAGCATAGACTGTATGAGGTATTTTTAACACGTTTGAATCCAGCATTGTGTACCATGTATGGGTGTGTACAAAACCAACTGGTAACAGGCAGGACTATATTTCTCAAAACTTATGATAATGTATAAATTGACTCATCCACCACTACATATTCGCATAGTACCTCTACTCATACACATAGTACTCATCAAACACTTGAATCCACATATACGGAGGTTGTCTCAAAAAAAAAATTACCGAAACACCAGAGACCTCCAAAACACAAGTCTACTGCAGCTAAAACAGTCTCCACAACACACATGACACATAGCAACACCACTGTCTTATCCACCAAGCTTGTAAGGCATAACACTCAAAAAACAAGTTTTCTTGTCACTGAGGACTCAATAGTGAGACACATTTGTGACTCTGTCATAGTTCATGTTGGTGTGAATGGCATGAGAGGTATCTCACTGGACTATATGAAGAGACATGGTTGTGCTCTCCGAGTATGTGTCCCAGACAGGTATGTCCCTAGCCTTGAGCAGCATACTACCATCACCTGGAATGATGCCACAGTATAAACAAAAAAAAATTGATTTCAATAATTAGCTTATTTTTGGTGTCATTCCAAGGGGATGCAGTTCTTGTCTGCCTGAGAGGCCATGGTTGACAAATCTCGCTGCTTCACCAGAGATGGTTTGCACCTGGAACCCCTAGGCTTTTGGTTGCTGGTAAAGGCTCTTGCCTCCCCCATAGTTACTTTTTTAGGCAAGGTCTCGAAAAAACATTACTATTGTGAAATTAACCAATCAGAACAAAACAAGGGTCATGCTGCTAAATGCTAGGATCTTAAAACAAATACTGCACTCCCAGGAAGCACTTCTATCACTATAAGATGTAGATGTCTGTGTGGTCACAGAAACCTGGTTTAAGGTCTGAGAGAATACTCCAGTTCTTAAGCACTGCAAGGCTTAATTCCTTCCACACCTTTAGACCGCAGAATGAATGTGTGAAAACCAAAGGAGGTGGTGTTTCAGTCTATATTACAGATAAATTCACCTCACATCTAGTTAGGCTGGACAACTCCATGGAGTTACTCCAGGTCCAGGTTAAGATGGGGAAGACACCCTATTCAAGTCCTAGCCAGTTATAGATCCCACACCATGGGTCACGGCACCCATGAAGTCTACTTAACCAAACTGAAAACAATCCAAATTTTACTGAACACACTGGTTATGGGGGATTTCAATTATCCCACCATCAACTGGGAAACCTACCCTAGCCCAAACTCACTAGCACAAAAGTTCCTTGACTTTGTGAGTTCAAATGCCCTGGAGCAAATTGTCCAAACCAATGACAAGAGTAACAAACATTCTAGATCTGGTCCTCAGTAACATGTCAAATAGGTGCACTGCTGCAACTGTTGGACCCTCATTAGATAAAACTGACCACAAATCAGTCACCTTCGAACTGACCCTAACACCAGAATTCACAAAGGGTGAAACAGACTAAGTAACTTCACCAAGGCAAATTATAATCTACCAAGTGAAGGTATAAATGCATTCTAAGCCCCACCCCAAGCTGAAAATGGTAACTATGCCGAAGCTTACACTAAAGCCCTGTACAGTCAGTTGCAAAAGCTTGGCTGTACCTACCAGATAGAATCAAAACCAGAAACCCAAGTAAAATCAAGCTGCCATGGTAGACTTCCAGCATCAGCAAACTCTACAATAAATGCAAAAAGTTGCTGTCCAAGAAAACAAGGACAAGAACCCAACAATGGAAAAGCACCCTTCTCAGCCTTAACAGGCAAATAAGATAACTTGTCAAATCCTCCAAGAGCTCCTTTGAGAAAAACATAGCAGTACTGCCCAGGATAACCATAAGGCCTTTTACAGCTATGTACATAACCTAAAGGGCAAGACCCAAACATGTGCAGAACTGGTGGCCAATGGTATCACAGACACTGACCTCACAGAGATAATGAACCTGCTAGCGGATAGGTTTGGCAAAAATGTCACTCCATTATCCCCCTCCTAACATACAACAAACCCTTTCCCAATCTTCCTCCCCACCTTACATATCTGTAGAGCAGGTCCTCAAAGCTATATCCATGGCAAAGAACATGGCCTCTATGGGACCAGATGACATCCCACTCTGTCTTCTAAACAGGCTAAAACATGAACTAGCATCACCACTAAGTACCTTTTTTAGTCATAGCCTAACCACAGGCTTTGTTCCTGTGGAATGGAGAACAGCTACAGTTATTCTCCTCCACAAAGAACTGGGAATTACAGACCATTAAGCTGAACCAGCCTCATCTGTAAGGCCATGAAACATATCATCATGGACCTCATAAAAGAAAGATATAGACCTCCAAACCCTGGATCCTACCCAATTTGGCTTCATGAAAAGCAGATTCTGGCTGTTAAACCTGGTGGATTTTTTTTGAAAGTGTGACCAAGGTTATAGATAAGGGCAAATCTGTGCACACAGCATACCTTGACTTGGCAAAGGCTTTCAACATAATCCCACATTCAGGCATTACCAATAAACTTAGAAAACTGAATGCCCCCCCCCCCATTGTAAAATGGGTTGCCAACTGTCTCACAAACCGGATGCACACTATCAAACTGGGTGACTCCACATCAACCAGCAGACCTGCTACCAGCTGGTTGCCACACGGGTCAGTGCTGGGCCCCCTACTGTTTGATATATACTTCTCAGACGTTCAGGTCAAAAATAAAGGGTTGTAGCTGACCAAGTTTGCAGATGACTGCAAACTAGGTGCAATCATTGAATTCCCAAATTATGTCAGTATACATCAGGATGATCTCACACAGACCATCAGCTGGTGTATTAGTCATGGTCTCAAACTGAATGCAAAGAAAATAAATGCATCATCATTACCTTCATCACAAACAATGTCCCTTCACACTAATAAATCAATAACAATAAGTACCCATAAAGTGGTAAGGGACCTGGATTCTCAGGTTGACCATGACCATAACTTTGACCACCACATGTCCACCATTGTAAGGGAAGCCTTCCACATAGTTCACTTGATTAGTAAAGGCATCGCCTTGAGAGCAAAAGAAGTTATAACCCCCCTATACTTGACTCTTATCCGGCCCATAATTGAGTATAACACCAATTTCGGTATGTACATTACTAAGCATCTACAGCAATTAGAGAGACCTTAGAGGTTTCTAACAAAAAAGATTAAGGGCCTCCAGCATGTGCCTTACATAGACCAACTAAAATTCCTGTCACTATACTCCATATCATATAGGCTTCTTAGGGGAGGCTTATGCCTGGCCTACTGAGCAACCCAAGATCCATACCTAATGAACTTACTGCATATCCATAAATCAGATGGGTCTAGGGATACTAATTCCAGGCATTTAAATATGGCCTGCAACTTAAATAGGACATGCTGGAGGGGCAGATTTATCTCTCACTGACTGCCATGTCTTTGAAACAGGCTACCAATTCATGTGAAACAGAGCCCTTATATGACACTGTTCAAGAGGAACCTAGATGAGTGGATGGGGCACCATAAATTCTTACTGGAGGTAGTGCCCAGAACCATCCTGGACATGAGCAGTCATCACTAAATGCAGTCTTAAGTATTGGCTAGTACCTCTATGGTATTACATTGGGTTGAAACAGCTAGGCTTAAAATGACCTCTTGGTTGATAGCCTAGTAATCTCCTATGATCCTATGATCCATTGATCCTATAAGGCTTAGTCTGCAGAGGGGGAGGATTTTTATTCCTCAAGTGTTATACTATGTTTTGACATTTCAATACCACTCAAGTTATCCCTTCAACTATGTGTTTTCTGACAACTGTAATATGAGTTCTTGTGTGGTGTCAGCAGTTAGTGCACCTGTCTACAGAACATTGACTTACATAGGTAGGCCTTTGAATCTGGTTGTGTGTGGCTTACATTACTATGTTAAACATCAAGTGATGACAGATGTGCACAATGGTACTTACTGATAAAACTTTCACAGGTCCATGGCTTTGATCTCCCAGTGGTATACTTCCTTTTAAGAGAGTACATCTGCATTCAAACTCACTGCTCAGGTAATCCCTTTATAGGTTCATAGGTTCATAGGTAGATACTAGGCTATCTGCCCTAGGGCATTTATAAGCCTAGCCAGAGTGTATTTGGCTTCCACCTCCCTATTTGATTAGCCTACTGTGCCTCTGTAAAGTAGGTCACAGAAGGTACCCTTTTAAGATTAGTTTACTGTGCCTCTGTCTAGCAGGGACACAGAAGAGATCCCAGGGGTGAATTTGTGATTTCCCATCCACGCGTCCAGATTTCGCTTGAAGAGGGTCAGCGAGGGGCTGTGTCTAACATGAATTGGGATTCTATTCCAGAGTGAGGGGAGCCTCTGGGAAATGAATCTGTCCCTCCAGCATGTCCTATTTATTTTTGTGCTGAGGTTTAAGTCCCTGGAGCGTGTAGCTCTAAGGGACTTGTATTTTTTGAGGTGGAGCATGTCCATTAATTCTGGGTTTGACATGGCTTTGTACGTCAGACATAGATCGCCTCTGAGTAGGCGGTAAGCAACTGAGTAGAGCTGGAGTTTCTTTAGTCGAGCTGCATAGGACATCTGTTTGTAGCCCATGATCCTCTTGGTGAGGTACTTTTGGGGTCTCTCCAGTTGCTGCAAGTGTTGGGTAAGGTACATCCCAAAAGGGGCATTGTATTCAATTATGGGCCTGATGAGTGATGGGTAGAGGGGCACAATGACCTCTCTTGATCTAGATGCGAACCCTTTCGTGATAAGGTGGGCTATATAGAAGGTCTTTCTAACCACTTTGGCAACGTGATTATCAAAGGAGAGATTACTATCTACGTTGGTCCCCAAATCTCTAATTACTTCTTCCGTACTTAATGGATTACCACCTATGTGGTAATTTGTGGGCAGCTTGTTTTTCCCAAAGGGGATGACTATGCACTTTTTAGCATTTAGCTTGAGGCCGTGGCTCTGGCCCCAAGCATCCGTCTCTGTGAGACCCTTTTGGAGGATGCTTGTGTCAGCTGGAGATTCGATTATGGCCCCCAGTTTGCAGTCATCTGCGAACTTTGTCAGCCATAATTCCCCCGTGTTAGTCTGAACCTCAGAGAAGTATATACCGAACAAGAAAGGTCCCAGAACTTAGCCATGTGGGATGCCACTTGTAACTGGTTTGGATTCGGACATGGCACCTGTGATTCTGACCATGTGGGTTCTATTTCTGAGCCAGTTTGCAACCCATCTTGTGATATAGGGGTTGATATTTAAGCTGGTAAGCTTATTTATGATGCCCAAGTGGGGTATTGTGTCGAAGGCTTTTGCGAGGACCAGATAGGCTGTGTGGACTACCTTGCACTCATCTATGGCTTTGGTAACTGTTTCAAAGAAATCAACTAGGTTTAAGAGGCAAGATCTGCCCTTAACAAAGCCGAATTGGGTAGGGTCCAGTGTCTGGAGTCTCCCAATGTCTTTGTTTATGAGTTCCATGATAATACGCTCCATAGCTTTACAGACCAGACTAGTCAGGCTTATGGGGCGATAGTTCCCGGGGTCCATTGTGGCACCACCTATGTGGAGTGGGACCACTGTAGGTGTACGCCATTCTTTGGGTACATATCCTGTAGTAAGGCTAAGTTTGAACAGTGACTTGATGTGATGGTCCAGTTCTTCTTGGAGCTCATGTAAGACACAGCCTGGGACACCATCTGGTCCCATTGATGCTGTGTTTTTTGCTTTGGAGAGGGCAGCTTTCACCTGTGCATCTGTGATGTCAGGGAGGTTACATTCAGTTGGGATAGGCATTTGCTCCTTTGGGTAGGAAGGGGGGAGAAGTTTGCGCTGAATCTGTCTGCCAGGATGTTGGCTATGTCTGTAGGTTCGGTATATTTTGTACCATTATGCAACAATTCAGAGCATATCTGGGAGTTTCCACCCATATTCCTGACATAACTAAAGAAGACATTGTGATTATCTTTAGTGTCTAGGGCAATTTTTCTTCGAAACTGGCATTTGATGATTTTATGAAGGATCGAAGTTTCTTGCTAATACTGATCAGAGATGCCTTCCCTTTTTGGGATTTTGCTCTGTCATGTAGTAGCTTCCTCCTTCTGTTGTATAGCTTATTTATGGCTGGGGTCCACCAGACCGGTCTCCTGTTTTTGGAGGAGTGAGTCTTGGTTTTATTTGGGATAGCATGATCCATGCATTCCTGCAGGTGCTCATAGAATGCATTTGTAAAGGATTCTGCGGATTGGGCTGTATTATCCTCTGGCCCGGGGGCTTTGAAGTATTCCACCTCAGTATTGAGAAGTGCAAAGTTGACTTTTGAGAAATTCTTTACAGTGATTTCCTTGGCTGGGGGTGGGGACGGGATATGGATGTCCAGGGAAATTTGATTATGATCTGATCTTACCAATGAGGGGTTTACCTCTGGTGTGGAACATAGAGTCTCCATGTTGGTGATGACCAGGTCCAATATGTTGTTCCCTCTTGTGGGAGTGGTGACCAGTTGTTCCATCACATTAGAGTTTATAAATTCAAGGAACCATTGGGCGAGGGTCTTTGGGCTTGAGTAGTTTTCCCAGTCAATGTTTGGGTAGTTGAAGTCACCCAGTAACATAGTGTTTGGAGAGACCTTCATATTCTCCAGTGTTCTCAGGAATGCCAAGTGGGGTTGCTGTAATAGGGAGGGTATTCTGTAGCAGGCTACAAACTGAAAGACAATTTTGCCTGCTGTTAGTTGCACATGGATGGTTTCCGATGCTTCGTGCAGTGCCACTAACCTGGAGGTGTAGGTATCTTTGATGAATATAGATACTCCCCCTCCTTTTGTGCTTCGGTCCGAGTTTTGGGGCTGAAACGCATGGTATGAGTTATAACCTGGTAGTGCTGGGATGCTCTCAGGAGCCTTGAACCAGGTTTCTGTTACTGCACAGACATCAATTTTCTCCATTCTGAGGAGAGCCTCGAGTGCGTGCATCTTGAGGTTTAGACTTCTGGCATTGAGTAGCATTACCTTTAGTTTTTTTATCCTTGGGTTGTCTATGGAGGTGGGTTTGTCCTTTGAGCCTTGCCTAAAAAAGGCACTATGGGGGTGGCAAGAGCCTTGGCCAGTATACGAAAGCCTAAGGCTGACAGGTGCAAGCCATCCCTAGCGAAGCAACGTGGCTTGTCGAGCATGTCATCCCAGGCTGACAGACACAGGATATCCTTTGAATGGCACCAATACTTTAGCCAATTGTTGAAACTGATCATTTTGTCTTTATACTGTGGCATCATTCTTGGTAAGGGCAAGATGCTACCCAAGGTCAGGGTTATACCAGCCTGGGCTACATGGTCAGAGAGCTCCTCTATGTCTCTTTTCATGTAGTCCAGGGAGGTACGTCTCAGATCATTCACACCAGCATGGACAATGATGGAGTCATGCTTGTACTTGCTTTGGAGTGACCTGAGTGCTTGCATTATGTGGCGGATCCTGGCACCCGACAGGCAGCTTACAGTGACCTTCTCTTTGTTCAGTCTGGTGAGCGGGACATCAGTGTGCCAGACAATAGAGTCCCCTATAACAAGTGTATTTGGTGTGTTGTTTGGCCTTAAGGGCTGTGACTGTGAGGCACACTGATTTTGTGAGATATGTGATTTGTGGGTATTGTTGAGGTAACTGTGTTCATCCTAACAACTGTGTGACTTCTGTGGTGGCAGCACCTAATTCTCAGGTCTACAGACTATGATTTAAATAGGCATAAGTACACATCCAATGTTGTCTACCTTGCATGAGTCTGTAAAACAAGAAAGAGGACATTGGTGACACTGTGGAGTGACTTATGCAACAGACATGAATGCTAAAATGTTATGATTTTTTTGATGGGTGGATGATCTTGTTTCAATAATAGCTGCTCTTTCTTGTGAGCATGTCTAGTTTATTGATTCATCTTCAGTTGTATGACTGTTGGCATACAGGGGCATCTGTAATCAATGGAGTAGACTAGTTATTGTCTTGTTCTATGCCCAAACTGCTGAGAATGTGAATTCAGTGGCACAACTCAACTGACTATTGAGCAATGAAGGTTAGAACTGATGCACATAGGACTACAAGAGTGTTGTAGATCTGTCACTGTAACCCTGGTGTGATGTTGCAACTGTCTGTGAGGTTTGTTGAGTGCTGTTTTCCAGTAATTTCTGCTGTCTGTTGCACAATGCTCAGTTCAGCACCCATTTTCCAATAATAGTGTCACACAACCTTCTGATGTATTTTTTCTTAGTATGGTTGTAACATTTTTTGTGGTGTGGCAGCACTAGCTGATATGTATGTAATGCAATTGTGACTTAGGAAGACAGGCATTCCATTCCCATCCGACACACATTGAACCAGTGTATAAAACAATTGTGGCATCACAATAATGACTTTATGCACAGCTGTGTATTGTGATTATCTCTCTTTGTATATAACCCCATCATAGATGTTCTTGTGCTCATTTTGAACCATGGCCACAGTCCTTCACATGCATATTTGCAGATATACTTCCTCCATATGAATGTTTTCTGGCAAGAGTTCACTCATGATACAGGTTTAATGATATGTTCCACATCTCCTGTATACATACATCTCACCTGTTTCAATTTTTACAGCTGCTACAGGTAATGTATCATAATAAGTTATTTCCTTTTTCACCTAACATTTGTTTTTCTGTGGCATTTCCTTGAGGACTACATTCAGAAATGACAGCTCTTTTCTTTTTTGCATCTCACTTTCTATCATTTACATCAACAGTCACAACTGTTATTGTATCCACTTTTTCAACTTGTAGTGACAATGTATAGAACTTTTCCCTATGTTTGTGCATTTGTCCACACATTTATTGGGAAGCATTTAGACATAATTGCCAGAATTATGTCTAAATGCTTCCCAATATCCTGGCATTAAAGAAATGTTATCCATAGCCTGTGTTTTAAAGTTGATTAATATTTTAGGCTGACATAGCAAATTAATTTATATTTTTATATGTTTTTATTTTCGACATTTATTATTTTAATATTTAAATATCTTTAAATATTTTACTTATTGTTAGATATTTTTACAGTATATTTATTATATTTATATCTTATTTTGATATATTTCATTTTATTTAATTGTTCTTTTATTTAGTGCATATATTCATTCATATATATTCGCTTCCTTAATGTATATTAGATGTTTTTAATTTAATTATGTAATTGGGGTGGAGTATAAAAGGGGCTGGGTGTTTGTACTGAATTTGTTCTGAGGAAGTCCCTTTGTGTGGGGAAGAAAGTGCTTAACATACAATGAAACTCTAACTTTCGTATTTTATCGAGGTTTCGTGGTTCCTTTTTCCCTGGTGCAATTATTTGGTTTAATGTTCTCATTTTGTGGTTTCTTATTAGGAAAAGGAATGGATTACTAATAATGTTCAAATGCTCAATAATTTAAAATGGATTCTTTGATCTTCAAGGTATTTTTGCACTTTTCTAAAGAATTATTTTCCATGTGAAAAGCATTTAATGAGATTCAATCTGCCTTTAATTTGTGTGCATTTGTTTACAAGGATGGTGTCCTAGCTTTCTTAGCCATGGTGGGGAAGGGACATGACATGAGCTTCAATTTTTCCACAGAATGGTCCGGTTTTCTTGGAAGTGGTCCAGTTTCTGAGATTTGTGGGATATTCTGCCCTCAGCAGAACTATAGCAAGGGGGGGGGGCAAAGGGAGCAGCTGTCCCAGCTGCAAAGTATTAGTGGGCACAGTCAGGAAGTGCAGTTCCTGCATTTTTTTTCTGTACCAGCTGTTCTAAATGTCTCCTCTACAGAAAGGCATTCCAGTGCTCATGTGTCTTAAGCTGTAGCAAGTTGATATCAGCTTTCTGAAGTTTGAAAAATTAAAAATTATTTTTTGCTCTTCAGTTGAAGAGCTAAGGGGCATCAATCTGGCAGTAGCTGTAGAAAGTGTTTTTTTTTTTTTTTTGCTTTTCTCTTGAAGAGCTGATTGGTTGGGAACTGGATTCAGCAAGTCCATTGCAGGGTAGAAAGCTAAATAAAGGAAAGGATGGTTTCCCTGTTGACAACAAGATGGACTGCTCAAGTGGTCACAGATTATGTTGAAAAGAAGGGGTGAATCATTCTGAATTTTCACTTATCCACAAGAATGCCTGGTACATGATTTCATCAGGCCCTAAGCAAGAGGAGTTTAAAAGACAGATGCCTGTCAACTAAAGTATTCAAAAAATGAGGAATGCTCACACATTGTCAAAAATGGTCTCTAATAGTTTTCCTTTATAAATTCACCTGAGAGGCAGGGGTAACATCATAGGATTATACAAAACTATCGCAAAAGACATTGTGCTGTTACAGTTAGAGGTGTGCCCAGTGCAGAAGAGGATCAGGCAAAACACATGAAGGGCTCTTCAAAAATTAGCGAGACAGCTCAGCTGTAATAATGTCAGTCTGAACAACTTTTAGCATATATCATGCCAGCCAGAAAGTGCTATCCATTATGTGGGCTCAACTTTAGAAATCAATTGCATTCTTGCAGTAAAAGCTTGGGTCTGGAGCCTGGAGTGACTGCATCTTGATGGTAATATTGGTAGTTATTTTAGCCAACAGACAATAAATGATCATCTCCTGAATGGAAGGGATAGATCACAGAGATTTCATGATAGGAAGGTATACATCATAGATCACAGAGACTTCATGATAAGAAGGTATACATCATAGATCATAGAGATTTCATGAAAGCATGAACAGATGAGAGTAGCTGGTAACATCTAAGCACATTCATGGTGATGACTGCAATATGATTTGGCTAAATGCAGGAATGATGTGCAGAAGACATTTGACTCCTGTGCATTTTTTTAAATTTCAGGTGATGTCAGAAACAAGGATAGAAAACAAATTTATGAGCTGGTTTAGAGCTGTCTATTACACACAATTTATTAGAATTTCTATTATCATTGAACTTACAAATGAAATATAAGCAAAGTGGGGAAACAATGCAAAGTTGCCCAGTCTTTCTTAATTTTATTCATGTTCACCATGGAGGTGCTTGCACAGAGGATTACATTTTGTTCTGAAATAAGAAGTCTTTCATCTTTTTGTAGGTGACTGTCTCCTGATTTCTGCTAGGCTAGAGTTACCTATGCCGGAGTTCTCAAAGGTATATAAATCATGGAGACAGTGTGGAATTCAGCTGGCAAATGATGGTTCAAGCAAGCATAGGTAGCCTAGCATATCAGGCCATAGGAAACTTAATTAAACGTAAGATGGGCTGGATTATTTAGGAACCAAAGTAAATGAAAGATTGTAAAATACAACTGACCTTCATACCAGCATTCATTTTTATTCCTACATAGATGGACAGGAAAGCAACTTGTATGACAGATTGCATTTGCATAAATCAAATAATGGCACCTCATTTGGGATGTACCTTACAAGACACCTGCAACAGCTGGAAAGACTACAGAAGTACCTCACCAAGAGGATCACTGGCCTCAAACAGATGCCCTATGTAGCCTGACTGAAGAAACTCCAGCTGTACTCAGTTGCATACCACCTACTCAGAGGTGATCTCTGCCTGACATACAAGGCCATGTCCAACCCAGAATTGATGGACATGCTCCAGCTAAAGAAAACCATACCCCCTCAAGCCACATGCTCTAGGGATCTAAACCTCACCACAACAATAAATAGGATGCTGGAGGGATAGATTCCTGTCCCAGAGACTTCCCATGCTCTGGAACAAGATTCCAATCTACATTAGGCAGAGCTCCTCTCTAACCCTCTTCAAGAGAAACTCAACGAGTGGATGGGAAACAGAAAGTTTACCCCGGGAATCACTTCAATGGCTCTGCTGGACAGAGGCACAGGGAACTAATCTAAGGGGGCAGCTAAAGCCAACACATTTGGGCTAGGCTTATAAATGCCTTCAGGCAGATAGCCTAGTACCTATCGATGAACCTATGAACCTATGGGCTTGCTCAAGGTGTTATATGTGAGTTAGATATCTGGCCCCAGCATTCAAAGATAAGAAGTTGACAAAAATATGTGTTATCAAGACAGGTTCGTATAGAGTGAGGGAGAATGCTAGTACTAGGAATAGATTAATACTTCTGAAGGCTTTTGGATGGTAGCGAGTACCTCAATTGTCCATATACTCTCTTGCAGTTTTGATTGTGTGTCTTTTTAAGAGAAAAAAAAATAACTAGGCTCCTCAGCTGTTGAGAAAAAGGAAGACACTGATACAAGTCCTTACTTTGGATGGGATTCAAAAGAAAACTTTTCAAATTTTTTTGGAAGAGGTATGGGGATAGAGGTGGGCTTACTGGAAGTTTTTTTTTTTTTTTTTTTTAGGATAAATATCTGCAATAATTCCAGTATTAGTGTGGAGGGATATCTTTTCCCATTTACTGGGCATGGAAAATGCAAAAAAAATATGGTGCATCAAGAGGTTTTTTTTCCCTTCTGTGGACAAAGTATTGACAACAGATGTTTCTTATGTAGGAAACAATAAGAAACTCAATTTGTCATTCGCAGAATGACATTGATTAAGCAGCTAAAGAGATAGATGATTAATCAAGAAGTTTTGGCTGCTTTTCGTTAAATCAATAATAAAAATTCTACTACAGAAACACTTCAACCTAAGTATTACTACATATATCATACTATGAATCCAATGATGGCTTGGTATAATATTGATGAGACTTAGGCTTAGTGATTTACTTGGTGGTATTCCAAATGTCTGAGAGATCTGATTTGCTTAATCTGTATTGACTGTATTTAGAAATTCTGGGCATACCAGCTATACTGGTGATGTAG